>NW_028246943.1:0-121265 GCF_964263255.1 Lissotriton vulgaris
TAATTAACTTCCCGAGCCCCTGGAAGCATGAAAATCACTTTAAACATGCTAATTTTAGCTCTAACACTGATGATCCACCTACAAATGTGAACTGACGTTCAAAAATAAAACATTTGAAAACGGACCATTTTCCACATTTCTGAAGCATGACGTAATGGGGGGGTGTTATCTCTTTTGTCGAAAATCAGCCGTTTTTGCTCGAACATTAAATGCCTCCAAATGGTATTTAATTAACTTCCCGAGCCCCTGGAAGCATGAAAATCACTTTAAACATGCTAATTTTAGCTCTAACACTGATGATCCACCTACAAATGTGAACTGACGCTCAAAAATAAAACATTTGAAAACAGACCATTTTCCACATTTCTGAAGCATGACGTAATGGGGGGGTGTTATCTCTTTTGTCGAAAATCAGCCGTTTTTGCTCGAACATTAAATGCCTCCAAATGGTATTTAATTAACTTCCCGGGGTGAAGAAACCCTTTTTGGGAACTCAGAGTGAGTAAATTGGCCATTTTCATGCACTTTTAACCATTCCATAAATCTTGTGTTTTGGGCCCCTGGAAGCATGAAAATCACTTTAAACATGCTAATTTTAGCTCTAACACTGATGATCCACCTACAAATGTGAACTGACGTTCAAAAATAAAACATTTGAAAACGGACCATTTTCCACATTTCTGAAGCATGACGTAATGGGGGGGTGTTATCTCTTTTGTCGAAAATCAGCCGTTTTTGCTCGAACATTAAATGCCTCCAAATGGTATTTAATTAACTTCCCGGGCGAAGAAACCCTTTTTGAGAACTCAGAGTGAGTAAATTGGCCATTTTCATGCACTTTTAACCATTCCATAAATCTTGTGTTTTGGGCCCCTGGAAGCATGAAAATCACTTTAAACATGCTAATTTTAGCTCTAACACTGATGATCCTCCTACAAATGTGAACTGACGTTCAAAAATAAAACATTTGAAAACGGACCATTTTCCACATTTCTGAAGCATGACGTAATGGGGGGGTGTTATCTCTTTTGTCGAAAATCAGCCGTTTTTGCTCGAACATTAAATGCCTCCAAATGGTATTTAATTAACTTCCCGGGGTGAAGAAACCCTTTTTGAGAACTCAGAGTGAGTAAATTGGCCATTTTCATGCACTTTTAACCATTCCATAAATCTTGTGTTTTGGGCCCCTGGAAGCATGAAAATCACTTTAAACATGCTAATTTTAGCTCTAACACTGATGATCCACCTACAAATGTGAACTGACGTTCAAAAATAAAACATTTGAAAACGGACCATTTTCCACATTTCTGAAGCATGACGTAATGGGGGGGTGTTATCTCTTTTGTCGAAAATCAGCCGTTTTTGCTCGAACATTAAATGCCTCCAAATGGTATTTAATTAACTTCCCGGGGTGAAGAAACCCTTTTTGAGAACTCAGAGTGAGTAAATTGGCCATTTTCATGCACTTTTAACCATTCCATAAATCTTGTGTTTTGGGCCCCTGGAAGCATGAAAATCACTTTAAACATGCTACTTTTAGCTCTAACACTGATGATCCACCTACAAATGTGAACTGACGTTCAAAAATAAAACATTTGAAAACGGACCATTTTCCACATTTCTGAAGCATGACGTAATGGGGGGGTGTTATCTCTTTTGTCGAAAATCAGCCGTTTTTGCTCGAACATTAAATGCCTCCAAATGGTATTTAATTAACTTCCGGGGGTGAAGAAACCCTTTTTGAGAACTCAGAGTGAGTAAATTGGCCATTTTCATGCACTTTTAACCATTCCATAAATCTTGTGTTTTGGGCCCCTGGAAGCATGAAAATCACTTTAAACATGCTAATTTTAGCTCTAACACTGATGATCCACCTACAAATGTGAACTGACGTTCAAAAATAAAACATTTGAAAACGGACCATTTTCCACATTTCTGAAGCATGACGTAATGGGGGGGTGTTATCTCTTTTGTCGAAAATCAGCCGTTTTTGCTCGAACATTAAATGCCTCCAAATGGTATTTAATTAACTTCCCGGGGTGAAGAAACCCTTTTTGAGAACTCAGAGTGAGTAAATTGGCCATTTTCATGCACTTTTAACCATTCCATAAATCTTGTGTTTTGGGCCCCAAGAAGCATGAAAATCACTTTAAACATGCTAATTTTAGCTCTAACACTGATGATCCACCTACAAATGTGAACTGACGTTCAAAAATAAAACATTTGAAAACGGACCATTTTCCACATTTCTGAAGCATGACGTAATGGGGGGGTGTTATCTCTTTTGTCGAAAATCAGCCGTTTTTGCTCGAACATTAAATGCCTCCAAATGGTATTTAATTAACTTCCCGAGCCCCTGGAAGCATGAAAATCACTTTAAACATGCTAATTTTAGCTCTAACACTGATGATCCACCTACAAATGTGAACTGACGTTCAAAAATAAAACATTTGAAAACGGACCATTTTCCACATTTCTGAAGCATGACGTAATGGGGGGGTGTTATCTCTTTTGTCGAAAATCAGCCGTTTTTGCTCGAACATTAAATGCCTCCAAATGGTATTTAATTAACTTCCCGAGCCCCTGGAAGCATGAAAATCACTTTAAACATGCTAATTTTAGCTCTAACACTGATGATCCACCTACAAATGTGAACTGACGTTCAAAAATAAAACATTTGAAAACGGACCATTTTCCACATTTCTGAAGCATGACGTAATGGGGGGGGTGTTATCTCTTTTGTCGAAAATCAGCCGTTTTTGCTCGAACATTAAATGCCTCCAAATGGTATTTAATTAACTTCCCGAGCCCCTGGAAGCATGAAAATCACTTTAAACATGCTAATTTTAGCTCTAACACTGATGATCCACCTACAAATGTGAACTGACGCTCAAAAATAAAACATTTGAAAACAGACCATTTTCCACATTTCTGAAGCATGACGTAATGGGGGGGTGTTATCTCTTTTGTCGAAAATCAGCCGTTTTTGCTCGAACATTAAATGCCTCCAAATGGTATTTAATTAACTTCCCGGGGTGAAGAAACCCTTTTTGAGAACTCAGAGTGAGTAAATTGGCCATTTTCATGCACTTTTAACCATTCCATAAATCTTGTGTTTTGGGCCCCTGGAAGCATGAAAATCACTTTAAACATGCTAATTTTAGCTCTAACACTGATGATCCACCTACAAATGTGAACTGACGTTCAAAAATAAAACATTTGAAAACGGACCATTTTCCACATTTCTGAAGCATGACGTAATGGGGGGGTGTTATCTCTTTTGTCGAAAATCAGCCGTTTTTGCTCGAACATTAAATGCCTCCAAATGGTATTTAATTAACTTCCCGGGGCGAAGAAACCCTTTTTGAGAACTCAGAGTGAGTAAATTGGCCATTTTCATGCACTTTTAACCATTCCATAAATCTTGTGTTTTGGGCCCCTGGAAGCATGAAAATCACTTTAAACATGCTAATTTTAGCTCTAACACTGATGATCCACCTACAAATGTGAACTGACGTTCAAAAATAAAACATTTGAAAACGGACCATTTTCCACATTTCTGAAGCATGACGTAATGGGGGGGTGTTATCTCTTTTGTCGAAAATCAGCAGTTTTTGCTCGAACATTAAATGCCTCCAAATGGTATTTAATTAACTTCCCGGGGTGAAGAAACCCTTTTTGAGAACTCAGAGTGAGTAAATTGGCCATTTTCATGCACTTTTAACCATTCCATAAATCTTGTGTTTTGGGCCCCTGGAAGCATGAAAATCACTTTAAACATGCTAATTTTAGCTCTAACACTGATGATCCACCTACAAATGTGAACTGACGTTCAAAAATAAAACATTTGAAAACGGACCATTTCCACATTTCTGAAGCATGACGTAATGGGGGGGTGTTATCTCTTTTGTCGAAAATCAGCCGTTTTTGCTCGAACATTAAATGCCTCCAAATGGTATTTAATTAACTTCCCGGGGTGAAGAAACCCTTTTTGAGAACTCAGAGTTAGTAAATTGGCCATTTTCATGCACTTTTAACCATTCCATAAATCTTGTGTTTTGGGCCCCTGGAAGCATGAAAATCACTTTAAACATGCTAATTTTAGCTCTAACACTGATGATCCACCTACAAATGTGAACTGACGTTCAAAAATAAAACATTTGAAAACGGACCATTTTCCACATTTCTGAAGCATGACGTAATGGGGGGTGTTATCTCTTTTGTCGAAAATCAGCCGTTTTTGCTCGAACATTAAATGCCTCCAAATGGTATTTAATTAACTTCCCGGGGTGAAGAAACCCTTTTTGAGAACTCAGAGTGAGTAAATTGGCCATTTTCATGCACTTTTAACCATTCCATAAATCTTGTGTTTTGGGCCCCTGGAAGCATGAAAATCACTTTAAACATGCTACTTTTAGCTCTAACACTGATGATCCACCTACAAATGTGAACTGACATTCAAAAATAAAACATTTGAAAACGGACCATTTTCCACATTTCTGAAGCATGACGTAATGGGGGGGTGTTATCTCTTTTGTCGAAAATCAGCCGTTTTTGCTCGAACATTAAATGCCTCCAAATGGTATTTAATTAACTTCCCGGGGTGAAGAAACCCTTTTTGAGAACTCAGAGTGAGTAAATTGGCCATTTTCATGCACTTTTAACCATTCCATAAATCTTGTGTTTTGGGCCCCTGGAAGCATGAAAATCACTTTAAACATGCTAATTTTAGCTCTAACACTGATGATCCACCTACAAATGTGAACTGACGTTCAAAAATAAAACATTTGAAAACGGACCATTTTCCACATTTCTGAAGCATGACGTAATGGGGGGGTGTTATCTCTTTTGTCGAAAATCAGCCGTTTTTGCTCGAACATTAAATGCCTCCAAATGGTATTTAATTAACTTCCCGGGGTGAAGAAACCCTTTTTGAGAACTCAGAGTGAGTAAATTGGCCATTTTCATGCACTTTTAACCATTCCATAAATCTTGTGTTTTGGGCCCCAAGAAGCATGAAAATCACTTTAAACATGCTAATTTTAGCTCTAACACTGATGATCCACCTACAAATGTGAACTGACGTTCAAAAATAAAACATTTGAAAACGGACCATTTTCCACATTTCTGAAGCATGACGTAATGGGGGGGTGTTATCTCTTTTGTCGAAAATCAGCCGTTTTTGCTCGAACATTAAATGCCTCCAAATGGTATTTAATTAACTTCCCGAGCCCCTGGAAGCATGAAAATCACTTTAAACATGCTAATTTTAGCTCTAACACTGATGATCCACCTACAAATGTGAACTGACGTTCAAAAATAAAACATTTGAAAACGGACCATTTTCCACATTTCTGAAGCATGACGTAATGGGGGGTGTTATCTCTTTTGTCGAAAATCAGCCGTTTTTGCTCGAACATTAAATGCCTCCAAATGGTATTTAATTAACTTCCCGAGCCCCTGGAAGCATGAAAATCACTTTAAACATGCTAATTTTAGCTCTAACACTGATGATCCACCTACAAATGTGAACTGACGTTCAAAAATAAAACATTTGAAAACGGACCATTTTCCACATTTCTGAAGCATGACGTAATGGGGGGGTGTTATCTCTTTTGTCGAAAATCAGCCGTTTTTGCTCGAACATTAAATGCCTCCAAATGGTATTTAATTAACTTCCCGAGCCCCTGGAAGCATGAAAATCACTTTAAACATGCTAATTTTAGCTCTAACACTGATGATCCACCTACAAATGTGAACTGACGTTCAAAAATAAAACATTTGAAAACGGACCATTTTCCACATTTCTGAAGCATGACGTAATGGGGGGGTGTTATCTCTTTTGTCGAAAATCAGCCGTTTTTGCTCGAACATTAAATGCCTCCAAATGGTATTTAATTAACTTCCCGAGCCCCTGGAAGCATGAAAATCACTTTAAACATGCTAATTTTAGCTCTAACACTGATGATCCACCTACAAATGTGAACTGACGTTCAAAAATAAAACATTTGAAAACGGACCATTTTCCACATTTCTGAAGCATGACGTAATGGGGGGGTGTTATCTCTTTTGTCGAAAATCAGCCGTTTTTGCTCGAACATTAAATGCCTCCAAATGGTATTTAATTAACTTCCCGGGGTGAAGAAACCCTTTTTGAGAACTCAGAGTGAGTAAATTGGCCATTTTCATGCACTTTTAACCATTCCATAAATCTTGTGTTTTGGGCCCCAAGAAGCATGAAAATCACTTTAAACATGCTAATTTTAGCTCTAACACTGATGATCCACCTACAAATGTGAACTGACGTTCAAAAATAAAACATTTGAAAACGGACCATTTTCCACATTTCTGAAGCATGACGTAATGGGGGGGTGTTATCTCTTTTGTCGAAAATCAGCCGTTTTTGCTCGAACATTAAATGCCTCCAAATGGTATTTAATTAACTTCCCGGGGTGAAGAAACCCTTTTTGAGAACTCAGAGTGAGTAAATTGGCCATTTTCATGCACTTTTAACCATTCCATAAATCTTGTGTTTTGGGCCCCTGGAAGCATGAAAATCACTTTAAACATGCTAATTTTAGCTCTAACACTGATGATCCACCTACAAATGTGAACTGACGTTCAAAAATAAAACATTTGAAAACGGACCATTTTCCACATTTCTGAAGCATGACGTAATGGGGGGGTGTTATCTCTTTTGTCGAAAATCAGCCGTTTTTGCTCGAACATTAAATGCCTCCAAATGGTATTTAATTAACTTCCCGGGGTGAAGAAACCCTTTTTGAGAACTCAGAGTGAGTAAATTGGCCATTTTCATGCACTTTTAACCATTCCATAAATCTTGTGTTTTGGGCCCCTGGAAGCATGAAAATCACTTTAAACATGCTACTTTTAGCTCTAACACTGATGATCCACCTACAAATGTGAACTGACGTTCAAAAATAAAACATTTGAAAACGGACCATTTTCCACATTTCTGAAGCATGACGTAATGGGGGGGTGTTATCTCTTTTGTCGAAAATCAGCCGTTTTTGCTCGAACATTAAATGCCTCCAAATGGTATTTAATTAACTTCCCGGGGTGAAGAAACCCTTTTTGAGAACTCAGAGTGAGTAAATTGGCCATTTTCATGCACTTTTAACCATTCCATAAATCTTGTGTTTTGGGCCCCTGGAAGCATGAAAATCACTTTAAACATGCTAATTTTAGCTCTAACACTGATGATCCACCTACAAATGTGAACTGACGTTCAAAAATAAAACATTTGAAAACGGACCATTTTCCACATTTCTGAAGCATGACGTAATGGGGGGGTGTTATCTCTTTTGTCGAAAATCAGCCGTTTTTGCTCGAACATTAAATGCCTCCAAATGGTATTTAATTAACTTCCCGGGGTGAAGAAACCCTTTTTGAGAACTCAGAGTGAGTAAATTGGCCATTTTCATGCACTTTTAACCATTCCATAAATCTTGTGTTTTGGGCCCCAAGAAGCATGAAAATCACTTTAAACATGCTAATTTTAGCTCTAACACTGATGATCCACCTACAAATGTGAACTGACGTTCAAAAATAAAACATTTGAAAACGGACCATTTTCCACATTTCTGAAGCATGACGTAATGGGGGGGTGTTATCTCTTTTGTCGAAAATCAGCCGTTTTTGCTCGAACATTAAATGCCTCCAAATGGTATTTAATTAACTTCCCGGGGTGAAGAAACCCTTTTTGAGAACTCAGAGTGAGTAAATTGGCCATTTTCATGCACTTTTAACCATTCCATAAATCTTGTGTTTTGGGCCCCTGGAAGCATGAAAATCACTTTAAACATGCTAATTTTAGCTCTAACACTGATGATCCACCTACAAATGTGAACTGACGTTCAAAAATAAAACATTTGAAAACGGACCATTTTCCACATTTCTGAAGCATGACGTAATGGGGGGGTGTTATCTCTTTTGTCGAAAATCAGCCGTTTTTGCTCGAACATTAAATGCCTCCAAATGGTATTTAATTTACTTCCCGGGGTGAAGAAACCCTTTTTGAGAACTCAGAGTGAGTAAATTGGCCATTTTCATGCACTTTTAACCATTCCATAAATCTTGTGTTTTGGGCCCCAAGAAGCATGAAAATCACTTTAAACATGCTAATTTTAGCTCTAACACTGATGATCCACCTACAAATGTGAACTGACGTTCAAAAATAAAACATTTGAAAACGGACCATTTTCCACATTTCTGAAGCACGACGTAATGGGGGGGTGTTATCTCTTTTGTCGAAAATCAGCCGTTTTTGCTCGAACATTAAATGCCTCCAAATGGTATTTAATTAACTTCCCGAGCCCCTGGAAGCATGAAAATCACTTTAAACATGCTAATTTTAGCTCTAACACTGATGATCCACCTACAAATGTGAACTGACGTTCAAAAATAAAACATTTGAAAACGGACCATTTTCCACATTTCTGAAGCATGACGTAATGGGGGGTGTTATCTCTTTTGTCGAAAATCAGCCGTTTTTGCTCGAACATTAAATGCCTCCAAATGGTATTTAATTAACTTCCCGAGCCCCTGGAAGCATGAAAATCACTTTAAACATGCTAATTTTAGCTCTAACACTGATGATCCACCTACAAATGTGAACTGACGTTCAAAAATAAAACATTTGAAAACGGACCATTTTCCACATTTCTGAAGCATGACGTAATGGGGGGGTGTTATCTCTTTTGTCGAAAATCAGCCGTTTTTGCTCGAACATTAAATGCCTCCAAATGGTATTTAATTAACTTCCCGAGCCCCTGGAAGCATGAAAATCACTTTAAACATGCTAATTTTAGCTCTAACACTGATGATCCACCTACAAATGTGAACTGACGTTCAAAAATAAAACATTTGAAAACGGACCATTTTCCACATTTCTGAAGCATGACGTAATGGGGGGGTGTTATCTCTTTTGTCGAAAATCAGCCGTTTTTGCTCGAACATTAAATGCCTCCAAATGGTATTTAATTAACTTCCCGAGCCCCTGGAAGCATGAAAATCACTTTAAACATGCTAATTTTAGCTCTAACACTGATGATCCACCTACAAATGTGAACTGACGTTCAAAAATAAAACATTTGAAAACGGACCATTTTCCACATTTCTGAAGCATGACGTAATGGGGGGGTGTTATCTCTTTTGTCGAAAATCAGCCGTTTTTGCTCGAACATTAAATGCCTCCAAATGGTATTTAATTAACTTCCCGGGGTGAAGAAACCCTTTTTGAGAACTCAGAGTGAGTAAATTGGCCATTTTCATGCACTTTTAACCATTCCATAAATCTTGTGTTTTGGGCCCCAAGAAGCATGAAAATCACTTTAAACATGCTAATTTTAGCTCTAACACTGATGATCCACCTACAAATGTGAACTGACGTTCAAAAATAAAACATTTGAAAACGGACCATTTTCCACATTTCTGAAGCATGACGTAATGGGGGGGTGTTATCTCTTTTGTCGAAAATCAGCCGTTTTTGCTCGAACATTAAATGCCTCCAAATGGTATTTAATTAACTTCCCGGGGTGAAGAAACCCTTTTTGAGAACTCAGAGTGAGTAAATTGGCCATTTTCATGCACTTTTAACCATTCCATAAATCTTGTGTTTTGGGCCCCTGGAAGCATGAAAATCACTTTAAACATGCTAATTTTAGCTCTAACACTGATGATCCACCTACAAATGTGAACTGACGTTCAAAAATAAAACATTTGAAAACGGACCATTTTCCACATTTCTGAAGCATGACGTAATGGGGGGTGTTATCTCTTTTGTCGAAAATCAGCCGTTTTTGCTCGAACATTAAATGCCTCCAAATGGTATTTAATTAACTTCCCGAGCCCCTGGAAGCATGAAAATCACTTTAAACATGCTAATTTTAGCTCTAACACTGATGATCCACCTACAAATGTGAACTGACGTTCAAAAATAAAACATTTGAAAACGGACCATTTTCCACATTTCTGAAGCATGACGTAATGGGGGGGTGTTATCTCTTTTGTCGAAAATCAGCCGTTTTTGCTCGAACATTAAATGCCTCCAAATGGTATTTAATTAACTTCCCGGGGTGAAGAAACCCTTTTTGAGAACTCAGAGTGAGTAAATTGGCCATTTTCATGCACTTTTAACCATTCCATAAATCTTGTGTTTTGGGCCCCTGGAAGCATGAAAATCACTTTAAACATGCTAATTTTAGCTCTAACACTGATGATCCACCTACAAATGTGAACTGACGTTCAAAAATAAAACATTTGAAAACGGACCATTTTCCACATTTCTGAAGCATGACGTAATGGGGGGGTGTTATCTCTTTTGTCGAAAATCAGCCGTTTTTGCTCGAACATTAAATGCCTCCAAATGGTATTTAATTAACTTCCCGAGCCCCTGGAAGCATGAACATCACTTTAAACATGCTAATTTTAGCTCTAACACTGATGATCCACCTACAAATGTGAACTGACGTTCAAAAATAAAACATTTGAAAACGGACCATTTTCCACATTTCTGAAGCATGACGTAATGGGGGGGTGTTATCTCTTTTTTTGAAAATCAGCCGTTTTTGCTCGAACATTAAATGCCTCCAAATGGTATTTAATTAACTTCCCGAGCCCCTGGAAGCATGAAAATCACTTTAAACATGCTAATTTTAGCTCTAACACTGATGATCCACCTACAAATGTGAACTGACGTTCAAAAATAAAACATTTGAAAACGGACCATTTTCCACATTTCTGAAGCATGACGTAATGGGGGGGTGTTATCTCTTTTGTCGAAAATCAGCCGTTTTTGCTCGAACATTAAATGCCTCCAAATGGTATTTAATTAACTTCCCGAGCCCCTGGAAGCATGAAAATCACTTTAAACATGCTAATTTTAGCTCTAACACTGATGATCCACCTACAAATGTGAACTGACGTTCAAAAATAAAACATTTGAAAACGGACCATTTTCCACATTTCTGAAGCGTGACGTAATTGGGGGGTGTTATCTCTTTTGTCGAAAATCAGCCGTTTTTGCTCGAACATTAAATGCCTCCAAATGGTATTTAATTAACTTCCCGAGCCCCTGGAAGCATGAAAATCACTTTAAACATGCTAATTTTAGCTCTAACACTGATGATCCACCTACAAATGTGAACTGACGTTCAAAAATAAAACATTTGAAAACGGACCATTTTCCACATTTCTGAAGCATGACGTAATGGGGGGGTGTTATCTCTTTTGTCGAAAATCAGCCGTTTTTGCTCGAACATTAAATGCCTCCAAATGGTATTTAATTAACTTCCCGAGCCCCTGGAAGCATGAAAATCACTTTAAACATGCTAATTTTAGCTCTAACACTGATGATCCACCTACAAATGTGAACTGACGTTCAAAAATAAAACATTTGAAAACGGACCATTTTCCACATTTCTGAAGCATGACGTAATGGGGGGGTGTTATCTCTTTTGTCGAAAATCAGCCGTTTTTGCTCGAACATTAAATGCCTCCAAATGGTATTTAATTAACTTCCCGGGGTGAAGAAACCCTTTTTGAGAACTCAGAGTGAGTAAATTGGCCATTTTCATGCACTTTTAACCATTCCATAAATCTTGTGTTTTGGGCCCCTGGAAGCATGAAAATCACTTTAAACATGCTAATTTTAGCTCTAACACTGATGATCCACCTACAAATGTGAACTGACGTTCAAAAATAAAACATTTGAAAACGGACCATTTTCCACATTTCTGAAGCATGACGTAATGGGGGGGTGTTATCTCTTTTGTCGAAAATCAGCCGTTTTTGCTCGAACATTAAATGCCTTCAAATGGTATTTAATTAACTTCCCGGGGTGAAGAAACCCTTTTTGAGAACTCAGAGTGAGTAAATTGGCCATTTTCATGCACTTTTAACCATTCCATAAATCTTGTGTTTTGGGCCCCTGGAAGCATGAAAATCACTTTAAACATGCTAATTTTAGCTCTAACACTGATGATCCACCTACAAATGTGAACTGACGTTCAAAAATAAAACATTTGAAAACGGACCATTTTCCACATTTCTGAAGCATGACGTAATGGGGGGGTGTTATCTCTTTTGTCGAAAATCAGCCGTTTTTGCTCGAACATTAAATGCCTCCAAATGGTATTTAATTAACTTCCCCGGGTGAAGAAACCGTTTTTGAGAACTCAGAGTGAGTAAATTGGCCATTTTCATGCACTTTTAACCATTCCATAAATCTTGTGTTTTGGGACCCTGGAAGCATGAAAATCACTTTAAACATGCTAATTTTAGCTCTAACACTGATGATCCACCTACAAATGTGAACTGACGTTCAAAAATAAAACATTTGAAAACGGACCATTTTCCACATTTCTGAAGCATGACGTAATGGGGGGGTGTTATCTCTTTTGTCGAAAATCAGCCGTTTTTGCTCGAACATTAAATGCCTCCAAATGGTATTTAATTAACTTCCCGGGGTGAAGAAACCCTTTTTGAGAACTCAGAGTGAGTAAATTGGCCATTTTCATGCACTTTTAACCATTCCATAAATCTTGTGTTTTGGGCCCCTGGAAGCATGAAAATCACTTTAAACATGCTAATTTTAGCTCTAACACTGATGATCCACCTACAAATGTGAACTGACGTTGAAAAATAAAACATTTGAAAACGGACCATTTTCCACATTTCTGAAGCATGACGTAATGGGGGGGTGTTATCTCTTTTGTCGAAAATCAGCCGTTTTTGCTCTAACATTAAATGCCTTCAAATGGTATTTAATTAACTTCCCGGGGTGAAGAAACCCTTTTTGAGAACTCAGAGTGAGTAAATTGGCCATTTTCATGCACTTTTAACCATTCCATAAATCTTGTGTTTTGGGCCCCTGGAAGCATGAAAATCACTTTAAACATGCTAATTTTAGCTCTAACACTGATGATCCACCTACAAATGTGAACTGACGTTCAAAAATAAAACATTTGAAAACGGACCATTTTCCACATTTCTGAAGCATGACGTAATGGGGGGGTGTTATCTCTTTTGTCGAAAATCAGCCGTTTTTGCTCGAACATTAAATGCCTCCAAATGGTATTTAATTAACTTCCCGAGCCCCTGGAAGCATGAAAATCACTTTAAACATGCTAATTTTAGCTCTAACACTGATGATCCACCTACAAATGTGAACTGACGTTCAAAAATAAAACATTTGAAAACGGACCATTTTCCACATTTCTGAAGCATGACGTAATGGGGGGTGTTATCTCTTTTGTCGAAAATCAGCCGTTTTTGCTCGAACATTAAATGCCTCCAAATGGTATTTAATTAACTTCCCGAGCCCCTGGAAGCATGAAAATCACTTTAAACATGCTAATTTTAGCTCTAACACTGATGATCCACCTACAAATGTGAACTGACGTTCAAAAATAAAACATTTGAAAACGGACCATTTTCCACATTTCTGAAGCATGACGTAATGGGGGGGTGTTATCTCTTTTGTCGAAAATCAGCCGTTTTTGCTCGAACATTAAATGCCTCCAAATGGTATTTAATTAACTTCCCGGGGTGAAGAAACCCTTTTTGAGAACTCAGAGTGAGTAAATTGGCCATTTTCATGCACTTTTAACCATTCCATAAATCTTGTGTTTTGGGCCCCTGGAAGCATGAAAATCACTTTAAACATGCTAATTTTAGCTCTAACACTGATGATCCACCTACAAATGTGAACTGACGTTCAAAAATAAAACATTTGAAAACGGACCATTTTCCACATTTCTGAAGCATGACGTAATGGGGGGGTGTTATCTCTTTTGTCGAAAATCAGCCGTTTTTGCTCGAACATTAAATGCCTCCAAATGGTATTTAATTAACTTCCCGAGCCCCTGGAAGCATGAAAATCACTTTAAACATGCTAATTTTAGCTCTAACACTGATGATCCACCTACAAATGTGAACTGACGTTCAAAAATAAAACATTTGAAAACGGACCATTTTCCACATTTCTGAAGCATGACGTAATGGGGGGGTGTTATCTCTTTTGTCGAAAATCAGCCGTTTTTGCTCTAACATTAAATGCCTCCAAATGGTATTTAATTAACTTCCCGGGGTGAAGAAACCCTTTTTGAGAACTCAGAGTGAGTAAATTGGCCATTTTCATGCACTTTTAACCATTCCATAAATCTTGTGTTTTGGGCCCCTGGAAGCATGAAAATCACTTTAAACATGCTAATTTTAGCTCTAACACTGATGATCCACCTACAAATGTGAACTGACGTTCAAAAATAAAACATTTGAAAACGGACCATTTTCCACATTTCTGAAGCATGACGTAATGGGGGGGTGTTATCTCTTTTGTCGAAAATCAGCCGTTTTTGCTCGAACATTAAATGCCTCCAAATGGTATTTAATTAACTTCCCGGGGTGAAGAAACCCTTTTTGAGAACTCAGAGTGAGTAAATTGGCCATTTTCATGCACTTTTAACCATTCCATAAATCTTGTGTTTTGGGTCCCTGGAAGCATGAAAATCACTTTAAACATGCTAATTTTAGCTCTAACACTGATGATCCACCTACAAATGTGAACTGACGTTCAAAAATAAAACATTTGAAAACGGACCATTTTCCACATTTCTGAAGCATGACGTAATGGGGGGGTGTTATCTCTTTTGTCGAAAATCAGCCGTTTTTGCTCGAACATTAAATGCCTCCAAATGGTATTTAATTAACTTCCCGGGGTGAAGAAACCCTTTTTGAGAACTCAGAGTGAGTAAATTGGCCATTTTCATGCACTTTTAACCATTCCATAAATCTTGTGTTTTGGGCCCCTGGAAGCATGAAAATCACTTTAAACATGCTAATTTTAGCTCTAACACTGATGATCCACCTACAAATGTGAACTGACGTTCAAAAATAAAACATTTGAAAACGGACCATTTTCCACATTTCTGAAGCATGACGTAATGGGGGGGTGTTATCTCTTTTGTCGAAAATCAGCCGTTTTTGCTCGAACATTAAATGCCTCCAAATGGTATTTAATTAACTTCCCGAGCCCCTGGAAGCATGAAAATCACTTTAAACATGCTAATTTTAGCTCTAACACTGATGATCCACCTACAAATGTGAACTGACGTTCAAAAATAAAACATTTGAAAACGGACCATTTTCCACATTTCTGAAGCATGACGTAATGGGGGGGTGTTATCTCTTTTGTCGAAAATCTGCCGTTTTTGCTCGAACATTAAATGCCTCCAAATGGTATTTAATTAACTTCCCGAGCCCCTGGAAGCATGAAAATCACTTTAAACATGCTAATTTTAGCTCTAACACTGATGATCCACGTACAAATGTGAACTGACGTTCAAAAATAAAACATTTGAAAACGGACCATTTTCCACATTTCTGAAGCATGACGTAATGGGGGGGTGTTATCTCTTTTGTCGAAAATCAGCCGTTTTTGCTCGAACATTAAATGCCTCCAAATGGTATTTAATTAACTTCCCGGGGTGAAGAAACCCTTTTTGAGAACTCAGAGTGAGTAAATTGGCCATTTTCATGCACTTTTAACCATTCCATAAATCTTGTGTTTTGGGCCCCTGGAAGCATGAAAATCACTTTAAACATGCTAATTTTAGCTCTAACACTGATGATCCACCTACAAATGTGAACTGACGTTCAAAAATAAAACATTTGAAAACGGACCATTTTCCACATTTCTGAAGCATGACGTAATGGGGGGGTGTTATCTCTTTTGTCGAAAATCAGCCGTTTTTGCTCGAACATTAAATGCCTCCAAATGGTATTTAATTAACTTCCCGAGCCCCTGGAAGCATGAAAATCACTTTAAACATGCTAATTTTAGCTCTAACACTGATGATCCACTTACAAATGTGAACTGACGTTCAAAAATAAAACATTTGAAAACGGACCATTTTCCACATTTCTGAAGCATGACGTAATGGGGGGGTGTTATCTCTTTTGTCGAAAATCAGCCGTTTTTGCTCGAACATTAAATGCCTCCAAATGGTATTTAATTAACTTCCCGGGGTGAAGAAACCCTTTTTGAGAACTCAGAGTGAGTAAATTGGCCATTTTCATGCACTTTTAACCATTCCATAAATCTTGTGTTTTGGGCCCCTGGAAGCATGAAAATCACTTTAAACATGCTAATTTTAGCTCTAACACTGATGATCCACCTACAAATGTGAACTGACGTTCAAAAATAAAACATTTGAAAACGGACCATTTTCCACATTTCTGAAGCATGACGTAATGGGGGGGTGTTATCTCTTTTGTCGAAAATCAGCCGTTTTTGCTCGAACATTAAATGCCTCCAAATGGTATTTAATTAACTTCCCGAGCCCCTGGAAGCATGAAAATCACTTTAAACATGCTAATTTTAGCTCTAACACTGATGATCCACCTACAAATGTGAACTGACGTTCAAAAATAAAACATTTGAAAACGGACCATTTTCCACATTTCTGAAGCATGACGTAATGGGGGGGTGTTATCTCTTTTGTCGAAAATCAGCCGTTTTTGCTCGAACATTAAATGCCTCCAAATGGTATTTAATTAACTTCCCGAGCCCCTGGAAGCATGAAAATCACTTTAAACATGCTAATTTTAGCTCTAACACTGATGATCCACCTACAAATGTGAACTGACGTTCAAAAATAAAACATTTGAAAACGGACCATTTTCCAAATTTCTGAAGCATGACGTAATGGGGGGGTGTTATCTCTTTTGTCGAAAATCAGCCGTTTTTGCTCGAACATTAAATGCCTCCAAATGGTATTTAATTAACTTCCCGAGCCCCTGGAAGCATGAAAATCACTTTAAACATGCTAATTTTAGCTCTAACACTGATGATCCACCTACAAATGTGAACTGACGTTCAAAAATAAAACATTTGAAAACGGACCATTTTCCACATTTCTGAAGCATGACGTAATGGGGGGGTGTTATCTCTTTTGTCGAAAATCAGCCGTTTTTGCTCAAACATTAAATGCCTCCAAATGGTATTTAATTAACTTCCCGAGCCCCTGGAAGCATGAAAATCACTTTAAACATGCTAATTTTAGCTCTAACACTGATGATCCACCTACAAATGTGAACTGACGTTCAAAAATAAAACATTTGAAAACGGACCATTTTCCACATTTCTGAAGCATGACGTAATGGGGGGGTGTTATCTCTTTTGTCGAAAATCAGCCGTTTTTGCTCGAACATTAAATGCCTCCAAATGGTATTTAATTAACTTCCCGAGCCCCTGGAAGCATGAAAATCACTTTAAACATGCTAATTTTAGCTCTAACACTGATGATTCACCTACAAATGTGAACTGACGTTCAAAAATAAAACATTTGAAAACGGACCATTTTCCACATTTCTGAAGCATGACGTAATGGGGGGTGTTATCTCTTTTGTCGAAAATCAGCCGTTTTTGCTCGAACATTAAATGCCTCCAAATGGTATTTAATTAACTTCCCGAGCCCCTGGAAGCATGAAAATCACTTTAAACATGCTAATTTTAGCTCTAACACTGATGATCCACCTACAAATGTGAACTGACGTTCAAAAATAAAACATTTGAAAACGGACCATTTTCCACATTTCTGAAGCATGACGTAATGGGGGGGTGTTATCTCTTTTGTCGAAAATCAGCCGTTTTTGCTCGAACATTAAATGCCTCCAAATGGTATTTAATTAACTTCCCGGGGTGAAGAAACCCTTTTTGAGAACTCAGAGTGAGTAAATTGGCCATTTTCATGCACTTTTAACCATTCCATAAATCTTGTGTTTTGGGCCCCTGGAAGCATGAAAATCACTTTAAACATGCTAATTTTAGCTCTAACACTGATGATCCACCTACAAATGTGAACTGACGTTCAAAAATAAAACATTTGAAAACGGACCATTTTCCACATTTCTGAAGCAAGACGTAATGGGGGGGTGTTATCTCTTTTGTCGAAAATCAGCCGTTTTTGCTCGAACATTAAATGCCTCCAAATGGTATTTAATTAACTTCCCGAGCCCCTGGAAGCATGAAAATCACTTTAAACATGCTAATTTTAGCTCTAACACTGATGATCCACCTACAAATGTGAACTGACGTTCAAAAATAAAACATTTGAAAACGGACCATTTTCCACATTTCTGAAGCATGACGTAATGGGGGGGTGTTATCTCTTTTGTCGAAAATCAGCCGTTTTTGCTCTAACATTAAATGCCTCCAAATGGTATTTAATTAACTTCCCGGGGTGAAGAAACCCTTTTTGAGAACTCAGAGTGAGTAAATTGGCCATTTTCATGCACTTTTAACCATTCCATAAATCTTGTGTTTTGGGCCCCTGGAAGCATGAAAATCACTTTAAACATGCTAATTTTAGCTCTAACACTGATGATCCACCTACAAATGTGAACTGACGTTCAAAAATAAAACATTTGAAAACGGACCATTTTCCACATTTCTGAAGCATGACGTAATGGGGGGGTGTTATCTCTTTTGTCGAAAATCAGCCGTTTTTGCTCGAACATTAAATGCCTCCAAATGGTATTTAATTAACTTCCCGGGGTGAAGAAACCCTTTTTGAGAACTCAGAGTGAGTAAATTGGCCATTTTCATGCACTTTTAACCATTCCATAAATCTTGTGTTTTGGGTCCCTGGAAGCATGAAAATCACTTTAAACATGCTAATTTTAGCTCTAACACTGATGATCCACCTACAAATGTGAACTGACGTTCAAAAATAAAACATTTGAAAACGGACCATTTTCCACATTTCTGAAGCATGACGTAATGGGGGGGTGTTATCTCTTTTGTCGAAAATCAGCCGTTTTTGCTCGAACATTAAATGCCTCCAAATGGTATTTAATTAACTTCCCGGGGTGAAGAAACCCTTTTTGAGAACTCAGAGTGAGTAAATTGGCCATTTTCATGCACTTTTAACCATTCCATAAATCTTGTGTTTTGGGTCCCTGGAAGCATGAAAATCACTTTAAACATGCTAATTTTAGCTCTAACACTGATGATCCACCTACAAATGTGAACTGACGTTCAAAAATAAAACATTTGAAAACGGACCATTTTCCACATTTCTGAAGCATGACGTAATGGGGGGGTGTTATCTCTTTTGTCGAAAATCAGCCGTTTTTGCTCGAACATTAAATGCCTCCAAATGGTATTTAATTAACTTCCCGAGCCCCTGGAAGCATGAAAATCACTTTAAACATGCTAATTTTAGCTCTAACACTGATGATCCACCTACAAATGTGAACTGACGTTCAAAAATAAAACATTTGAAAACGGACCATTTTCCACATTTCTGAAGCATGACGTAATGGGGGGGTGTTATCTCTTTTGTCGAAAATCTGCCGTTTTTGCTCGAACATTAAATGCCTCCAAATGGTATTTAATTAACTTCCCGAGCCCCTGGAAGCATGAAAATCACTTTAAACATGCTAATTTTAGCTCTAACACTGATGATCCACGTACAAATGTGAACTGACGTTCAAAAATAAAACATTTGAAAACGGACCATTTTCCACATTTCTGAAGCATGACGTAATGGGGGGGTGTTATCTCTTTTGTCGAAAATCAGCCGTTTTTGCTCGAACATTAAATGCCTCCAAATGGTATTTAATTAACTTCCCGGGGTGAAGAAACCCTTTTTGAGAACTCAGAGTGAGTAAATTGGCCATTTTCATGCCCTTTTAACCATTCCATAAATCTTGTGTTTTGGGCCCCTGGAAGCATGAAAATCACTTTAAACATGCTAATTTTAGCTCTAACACTGATGATCCACCTACAAATGTGAACTGACGTTCAAAAATAAAACATTTGAAAACGGACCATTTTCCACATTTCTGAAGCATGACGTAATGGGGGGGTGTTATCTCTTTTGTCGAAAATCAGCCGTTTTTGCTCGAACATTAAATGCCTCCAAATGGTATTTAATTAACTTCCCGAGCCCCTGGAAGCATGAAAATCACTTTAAACATGCTAATTTTAGCTCTAACACTGATGATCCACTTACAAATGTGAACTGACGTTCAAAAATAAAACATTTGAAAACGGACCATTTTCCACATTTCTGAAGCATGACGTAATGGGGGGTGTTATCTCTTTTGTCGAAAATCAGCCGTTTTTGCTCGAACATTAAATGCCTCCAAATGGTATTTAATTAACTTCCCGGGGTGAAGAAACCCTTTTTGAGAACTCAGAGTGAGTAAATTGGCCATTTTCATGCACTTTTAACCATTCCATAAATCTTGTGTTTTGGGCCCCTGGAAGCATGAAAATCACTTTAAACATGCTAATTTTAGCTCTAACACTGATGATCCACCTACAAATGTGAACTGACGTTCAAAAATAAAACATTTGAAAACGGACCATTTTCCACATTTCTGAAGCATGACGTAATGGGGGGGTGTTATCTCTTTTGTCGAAAATCAGCCGTTTTTGCTCGAACATTAAATGCCTCCAAATGGTATTTAATTAACTTCCCGAGCCCCTGGAAGCATGAAAATCACTTTAAACATGCTAATTTTAGCTCTAACACTGATGATCCACCTACAAATGTGAACTGACGTTCAAAAATAAAACATTTGAAAACGGACCATTTTCCACATTTCTGAAGCATGACGTAATGGGGGGGTGTTATCTCTTTTGTCGAAAATCAGCCGTTTTTGCTCGAACATTAAATGCCTCCAAATGGTATTTAATTAACTTCCCGAGCCCCTGGAAGCATGAAAATCACTTTAAACATGCTAATTTTAGCTCTAACACTGATGATCCACCTACAAATGTGAACTGACGTTCAAAAATAAAACATTTGAAAACGGACCATTTTCCAAATTTCTGAAGCATGACGTAATGGGGGGGTGTTATCTCTTTTGTCGAAAATCAGCCGTTTTTGCTCGAACATTAAATGCCTCCAAATGGTATTTAATTAACTTCCCGAGCCCCTGGAAGCATGAAAATCACTTTAAACATGCTAATTTTAGCTCTAACACTGATGATCCACCTACAAATGTGAACTGACGTTCAAAAATAAAACATTTGAAAACGGACCATTTTCCACATTTCTGAAGCATGACGTAATGGGGGGGTGTTATCTCTTTTGTCGAAAATCAGCCGTTTTTGCTCAAACATTAAATGCCTCCAAATGGTATTTAATTAACTTCCCGAGCCCCTGGAAGCATGAAAATCACTTTAAACATGCTAATTTTAGCTCTAACACTGATGATCCACCTACAAATGTGAACTGACGTTCAAAAATAAAACATTTGAAAACGGACCATTTTCCACATTTCTGAAGCATGACGTATTGGGGGGGTGTTATCTCTTTTGTCGAAAATCAGCCGTTTTTGCTCGAACATTAAATGCCTCCAAATGGTATTTAATTAACTTCCCGGGGTGAAGAAACCCTTTTTGAGAACTCAGAGTGAGTAAATTGGCCATTTTCATGCACTTTTAACCATTCCATAAATCTTGTGTTTTGGGCCCCTGAAAGCATGAAAATCACTTTAAACATGCTAATTTTAGCTCTAACACTGATGATCCACCTACAAATGTGAACTGACGTTCAAAAATAAAACATTTGAAAACGGACCATTTTCCACATTTCTGAAGCATGACGTAATGGGGGGGTGTTATCTCTTTTGTCGAAAATCAGCCGTTTTTGCTCGAACATTAAATGCCTCCAAATGGTATTTAATTAACTTCCCGAGCCCCTGGAAGCATGAAAATCACTTTAAACATGCTAATTTTAGCTCTAACACTGATGATCCACCTACAAATGTGAACTGACGTTCAAAAATAAAACATTTGAAAACGGACCATTTTCCACATTTCTGAAGCATGACGTAATGGGGGGGTGTTATCTCTTTTGTCGAAAATCAGCCGTTTTTGCTCGAACATTAAATGCCTCCAAATGGTATTTAATTAACTTCCCGAGCCCCTGGAAGCATGAAAATCACTTTAAACATGCTAATTTTAGCTCTAACACTGATGATCCACCTACAAATGTGAACTGACGTTCAAAAATAAAACATTTGAAAACGGACCATTTTCCACATTTCTGAAGCATGACGTAATGGGGGGGTGTTATCTCTTTTGTCGAAAATCAGCCGTTTTTGCTCGAACATTAAATGCCTCCAAATGGTATTTAATTAACTTCCCGGGGTGAAGAAACCCTTTTTGAGAACTCAGAGTGAGTAAATTGGCCATTTTCATGCACTTTTAACCATTCCATAAATCTTGTGTTTTGGGCCCCTGGAAGCATGAAAATCACTTTAAACATGCTAATTTTAGCTCTAACACTGATGATCCACCTACAAATGTGAACTGACGTTCAAAAATAAAACATTTGAAAACGGACCATTTTCCACATTTCTGAAGCATGACGTAATGGGGGGGTGTTATCTCTTTTGTCGAAAATCAGCCGTTTTTGATCGAACATTAAATGCCTCCAAATGGTATTTAATTAACTTCCCGAGCCCCTGGAAGCATGAAAATCACTTTAAACATGCTAATTTTAGCACTAACACTGATGATCCACCTACAAATGTGAACTGATGTTCAAAAATAAAACATTTGAAAACGGACCATTTTCCACATTTCTGAAGCATGACGTAATGGGGGGGTGTTATCTCTTTTGTCGAAAATCAGCCGTTTTTGCTCGAACATTAAATGCCTCCAAATGGTATTTAATTAACTTCCCGAGCCCCTGGAAGCATGAAAATCACTTTAAACATGCTAATTTTAGCTCTAACACTGATGATCCACCTACAAATGTGAACTGACGTTCAAAAATAAAACATTTGAAAACGGACCATTTTCCACATTTCTGAAGCATGACGTAATGGGGGGGTGTTATCTCTTTTGTCGAAAATCAGCCGTTTTTGCTCGAACATTAAATGCCTCCAAATGGTATTTAATTAACTTCCCGGGGTGAAGAAACCCTTTTTGAGAACTCAGAGTGAGTAAATTGGCCATTTTCATGCACTTTTAACCATTCCATAAATCTTGTGTTTTGGGCCCCTGGAAGCATGAAAATCACTTTAAACATGCTAATTTTAGCTCTAACACTGATGATCCACCTACAAATGTGAACTGACGTTCAAAAATAAAACATTTGAAAACGGACCATTTTCCACATTTCTGAAGCATGACGTAATGGGGGGGTGTTATCTCTTTTGTCGAAAATCAGCCGTTTTTGCTCGAACATTAAATGCCTCCAAATGGTATTTAATTAACTTCCCGAGCCCCTGGAAGCATGAAAATCACTTTAAACATGCTAATTTTAGCTCTAACACTGATGATCCACCTACAAATGTGAACTGACGTTCAAAAATAAAACATTTGAAAACGGACCATTTTCCACATTTCTGAAGCATGACGTAATGGGGGGGTATCTCTTTTGTCGAAAATCAACCGTTTTTGCTCGAACATTAAATGCCTCCAAATGGTATTTAATTAACTTCCCGAGCCCCTGGAAGCATGAAAATCACTTTAAACATGCTAATTTTAGCTCTAACACTGATGATCCACCTACAAATGTGAACTGACGTTCAAAAATAAAACATTTGAAAACGGACCATTTTCCACATTTCTGAAGCATGACGTAATGGGGGGGTGTTATCTCTTTTGTCGAAAATCAGCCGTTTTTGCTCGAACATTAAATGCCTCCAAATGGTATTTAATTAACTTCCCGAGCCCCTGGAAGCATGAAAATCACTTTAAACATGCTAATTTTAGCTCTAACACTGATGATCCACCTACAAATGTGAACTGACGTTCAAAAATAAAACATTTGAAAACGGACCATTTTCCACATTTCTGAAGCATGACGTAATGGGGGGGTGTTATCTCTTTTGTCGAAAATCAGCCGTTTTTGCTCGAACATTAAATGCCTCCAAATGGTATTTAATTAACTTCCCGGGGTGAAGAAACCCTTTTTGAGTACTCAGAGTGAGTAAATTGGCCATTTTCATGCACTTTTAACCATTCCATAAATCTTGTGTTTTGGGCCCCTGGAAGCATGAAAATCACTTTAAACATGCTAATTTTAGCTCTAACACTGATAATCCACCTACAAATGTGAACTGACGTTCAAAAATAAAACATTTGAAAACGGACCATTTTCCACATTTCTGAAGCATGACGTAATGGGGGGGTGTTATCTCTTTTGTCGAAAATCAGCCGTTTTTGCTCGAACATTAAATGCCTCCAAATGGTATTTAATTAACTTCCCGAGCCCCTGGAAGCATGAAAATCACTTTAAAAATGCTAATTTTAGCTCTAACACTGATGATCCACCTACAAATGTGAACTGACGTTCAAAAATAAAACATTTGAAAACGGACCATTTTCCACATTTCTGAAGCATGACGTAATGGGGGGGTGTTATCTCTTTTGTCGAAAATCAGCCGTTTTTGCTCGAACATTAAATGCCTCCAAATGGTATTTAATTAACTTCCCGGGGTGAAGAAACCCTTTTTGAGAACTCAGAGTGAGTAAATTGGCCATTTTCATGCACTTTTAACCATTCCATAAATCTTGTGTTTTGGGCCCCTGGAAGCATGAAAATCACTTTAAACATGCTAATTTTAGCTCTAACACTGATGATCCACCTACAAATGTGAACTGACGTTCAAAAATAAAACATTTGAAAACGGACCATTTTCCACATTTCTGAAGCATGACGTAATGGGGGGGTGTTATCTCTTTTGTCGAAAATCAGCCGTTTTTGCTCGAACATTAAATGCCTCCAAATGGTATTTAATTAACTTCCCGAGCCCCTGGAAGCATGAAAATCACTTTAAACATGCTAATTTTAGCTCTAACACTGATGATCCACCTACAAATGTGAACTGACGTTCAAAAATAAAACATTTGAAAACGGACCATTTTCCACATTTCTGAAGCATGACGTAATGGGGGGTGTTATCTCTTTTGTCGAAAATCAGCCGTTTTTGCTCGAACATTAAATGCCTCCAAATGGTATTTAATTAACTTCCCGGGGTGAAGAAACCCTTTTTGAGAACTCAGAGTGAGTAAATTGGCCATTTTCATGCACTTTTAACCATTCCATAAATCTTGTGTTTTGGGCCCCTGGAAGCATGAAAATCACTTTAAACATGCTAATTTTAGCTCTAACACTGATGATCCACCTACAAATGTGAACTGACGTTCAAAAATAAAACATTTGAAAACGGACCATTTTCCACATTTCTGAAGCATGACGTAATGGGGGGGTGTTATCTCTTTTGTCGAAAATCAGCCGTTTTTGCTCGAACATTAAATGCCTCCAAATGGTATTTAATTAACTTCCCGAGCCCCTGGAAGCATGAAAATCACTTTAAACATGCTAATTTTAGCTCTAACACTGATGATCCACCTACAAATGTGAACTGACGTTCAAAAATAAAACATTTGAAAACGGACCATTTTCCACATTTCTGAAGCATGACGTAATGGGGGGGTATCTCTTTTGTCGAAAATCAACCGTTTTTGCTCGAACATTAAATGCCTCCAAATGGTATTTAATTAACTTCCCGAGCCCCTGGAAGCATGAAAATCACTTTAAACATGCTAATTTTAGCTCTAACACTGATGATCCACCTACAAATGTGAACTGACGTTCAAAAATAAAACATTTGAAAACGGACCATTTTCCACATTTCTGAAGCATGACGTAATGGGGGGGTGTTATCTCTTTTGTCGAAAATCAGCCGTTTTTGCTCGAACATTAAATGCCTCCAAATGGTATTTAATTAACTTCCCGAGCCCCTGGAAGCATGAAAATCACTTTAAACATGCTAATTTTAGCTCTAACACTGATGATCCACCTACAAATGTGAACTGACGTTCAAAAATAAAACATTTGAAAACGGACCATTTTCCACATTTCTGAAGCATGACGTAATGGGGGGGGTGTTATCTCTTTTGTCGAAAATCAGCCGTTTTTGCTCGAACATTAAATGCCTCCAAATGGTATTTAATTAACTTCCCGGGGTGAAGAAACCCTTTTTGAGAACTCAGAGTGAGTAAATTGGCCATTTTCATGCACTTTTAACCATTCCATAAATCTTGTGTTTTGGGCCCCTGGAAGCATGAAAATCACTTTAAACATGCTAATTTTAGCTCTAACACTGATAATCCACCTACAAATGTGAACTGACGTTCAAAAATAAAACATTTGAAAACGGACCATTTTCCACATTTCTGAAGCATGACGTAATGGGGGGGTGTTATCTCTTTTGTCGAAAATCAGCCGTTTTTGCTCGAACATTAAATGCCTCCAAATGGTATTTAATTAACTTCCCGAGCCCCTGGAAGCATGAAAATCACTTTAAAAATGCTAATTTTAGCTCTAACACTGATGATCCACCTACAAATGTGAACTGACGTTCAAAAATAAAACATTTGAAAACGGACCATTTTCCACATTTCTGAAGCATGACGTAATGGGGGGGTGTTATCTCTTTTGTCGAAAATCAGCCGTTTTTGCTCGAACATTAAATGCCTCCAAATGGTATTTAATTAACTTCCCGGGGTGAAGAAACCCTTTTTGAGAACTCAGAGTGAGTAAATTGGCCATTTTCATGCACTTTTAACCATTCCATAAATCTTGTGTTTTGGGCCCCTGGAAGCATGAAAATCACTTTAAACATGCTAATTTTAGCTCTAACACTGATGATCCACCTACAAATGTGAACTGACGTTCAAAAATAAAACATTTGAAAACGGACCATTTTCCACATTTCTGAAGCATGACGTAATGGGGGGTGTTATCTCTTTTGTCGAAAATCAGCCGTTTTTGCTCGAACATTAAATGCCTCCAAATGGTATTTAATTAACTTCCCGAGCCCCTGGAAGCATGAAAATCACTTTAAACATGCTAATTTTAGCTCTAACACTGATGATCCACCTACAAATGTGAACTGACGTTCAAAAATAAAACATTTGAAAACGGACCATTTTCCACATTTCTGAAGCATGACGTAATGGGGGGGTGTTATCTCTTTTGTCGAAAATCAGCCGTTTTTGCTCGAACATTAAATGCCTCCAAATGGTATTTAATTAACTTCCCGAGCCCCTGGAAGCATGAAAATCACTTTAAACATGTTAATTTTAGCTCTAACACTGATGATCCACCTACAAATGTGAACTGACGTTCAAAAATAAAACATTTGAAAACGGACCATTTTCCACATTTCTGAAGCATGACGTAATGGGGGGGTGTTATCTCTTTTGTCGAAAATCAGCCGTTTTTGCTCGAACATTAAATGCCTCCAAATGGTATTTAATTAACTTCCCGGGGTGAAGAAACTCTTTTTGAGAACTCAGAGTGAGTAAATTGGCCATTTTCATGCACTTTTAACCATTCCATAAATCTTGTGTTTTGGGCCCCTGGAAGCATGAAAATCACTTTAAACATGCTAATTTTAGCTCTAACACTGATGATCCACCTACAAATGTGAACTGACGTTCAAAAATAAAACATTTGAAAACGGACCATTTTCCACATTTCTGAAGCATGACGTAATGGGGGGGTGTTATCTCTTTTGTCGAAAATCAGCCGTTTTTGCTCGAACATTAAATTCCTCCAAATGGTATTTAATTAACTTCCCGGGGTGAAGAAACCCTTTTTGAGAACTCAGAGTGAGTAAATTGGCCATTTTCATGCACTTTTAACCATTCCATAAATCTTGTGTTTTGGGCCCCTGGAAGCATGAAAATCACTTTAAACATGCTAATTTTAGCTCTAACACTGATGATCCACCTACAAATGTGAACTGACGTTCAAAAATAAAACATTTGAAAACGGACCATTTTCCACATTTCTGAAGCATGACGTAATGGGGGGGTGTTATCTCTTTTGTCGAAAATCAGCCGTTTTTGCTCGAACATTAAATGCCTCCAAATGGTATTTAATTAACTTCCCGGGGTGAAGAAACCCTTTTTGAGAACTCAGAGTAAGTAAATTGGCCATTTTCATGCACTTTTAACCATTCCATAAATCTTGTGTTTTGGGCCCCTGGAAGCATGAAAATCACTTTAAACATGCTAATTTTAGCTCTAACACTGATGATCCACCTACAAATGTGAACTGACGTTCAAAAATAAAACATTTGAAAACGGACCATTTTCCACATTTCTGAAGCATGACGTAATGGGGGGGTGTTATCTCTTTTGTCGAAAATCAGCCGTTTTTGCTCGAACATTAAATGCCTCCAAATGGTATTTAATTAACTTCCCGGGGTGAAGAAACCCTTTTTGAGAACTCAGAGTGAGTAAATTGGCCATTTTCATGCACTTTTAACCATTCCATAAATCTTGTGTTTTGGGCCCCTGGAAGCATGAAAATCACTTTAAACATGCTAATTTTAGCTCTAACACTGATGATCCACCTACAAATGTGAACTGACGTTCAAAAATAAAACATTTGAAAACGGACCATTTTCCACATTTCTGAAGCATGACGTAATGGGGGGGTGTTATCTCTTTTGTCGAAAATCAGCCGTTTTTGCTCGAACATTAAATGCCTCCAAATGGTATTTAATTAACTTCCCGAGCCCCTGGAAGCATGAAAATCACTTTAAACATGCTAATTTTAGCTCTAACACTGATGATCCACCTACAAATGTGAACTGACGTTCAAAAATAAAACATTTGAAAACGGACCATTTTCCACATTTCTGAAGCATGACGTAATGGGGGGGGTGTTATCTCTTTTGTCGAAAATCAGCCGTTTTTGCTCGAACATTAAATGCCTCCAAATGGTATTTAATTAACTTCCCGAGCCCCTGGAAGCATGAAAATCACTTTAAACATGCTAATTTTAGCTCTAACACTGATGATCCACCTACAAATGTGAACTGACGTTCAAAAATAAAACATTTGAAAACGGACCATTTTCCACATTTCTGAAGCATGACGTAATGGGGGGGTGTTATCTCTTTTGTCGAAAATCAGCCGTTTTTGCTCGAACATTAAATGCCTCCAAATGGTATTTAATTAACTTCCCGAGCCCCTGGAAGCATGAAAATCACTTTAAACATGCTAATTTTAGCTCTAACACTGATGATCCACCTACAAATGTGAACTGACGTTCAAAAATAAAACATTTGAAAACTGACCATTTTCCACATTTCTGAAGCATGACGTAATGGGGGGGTGTTATCTCTTTTGTCGAAAATCAGCCGTTTTTGCTCTAACATTAAATGCCTCCAAATGGTATTTAATTAACTTCCCGGGGTGAAGAAACCCTTTTTGAGAACTCAGAGTGAGTAAATTGGCCATTTTCATGCACTTTTAACCATTCCATAAATCTTGTGTTTTGGGCCCCTAGAAGCATGAAAATCACTTTAAACATGCTAATTTTAGCTCTAACACTGATGATCCACCTACAAATGTGAACTGACGTTCAAAAATAAAACATTTGAAAACGGACCATTTTCCACATTTCTGAAGCATGACGTAATGGGGGGGTGTTATCTCTTTTGTCGAAAATCAGCCGTTTTTGCTCGAACATTAAATGCCTCCAAATGGTATTTAATTAACTTCCTGAGCCCCTGGAAGCATGACAATCACTTTAAACATGCTAATTTTAGCTCTAACACTGATGATCCACCTACAAATGTGAACTGACGTTCAAAAATAAAACATTTGAAAACGGACCATTTTCCACATTTCTGAAGCATGACGTAATGGGGGGGTGTTATCTCTTTTGTCGAAAATCAGCCGTTTTTGCTCTAACATTAAATGCCTCCAAATGGTATTTAATTAACTTCCCGAGCCCCTGGAAGCATGAAAATCACTTTAAACATGCTAATTTTAGCTCTAACACTGATGATCCACCTACAAATGTGAACTGACGTTCAAAAATAAAACATTTGAAAACGAACCATTTTCCACATTTCTGAAGCATGACGTAATGGGGGGGTGTTATCTCTTTTGTCGAAAATCAGCCGTTTTTGCTCGAACATTAAATGCCTCCAAATGGTATTTAATTAACTTCCCGGGGTGAAGAAACCCTTTTTGAGAACTCAGAGTGAGTAAATTGGCCATTTTCATGCACTTTTAACCATTCCATAAATCTTGTGTTTTGGGCCCCTGGAGCATGAAAATCACTTTAAACATGCTAATTTTAGCTCTAACACTGATGATCCACCTACAAATGTGAACTGACGTTCAAAAATAAAACATTTGAAAACGGACCATTTTCCACATTTCTGAAGCATGACGTAATGGGGGGGTGTTATCTCTTTTGTCGAAAATCAGCCGTTTTTGCTCGAACATTAAATGCCTCCAAATGGTATTTAATTAACTTCCCGGGGTGAAGAAACCCTTTTTGAGAACTCAGAGTGACTAAATTGGCCATTTTCATGCACTTTTAACCATTCCATAAATCTTGTGTTTTGGGCCCCTGGAAGCATGAAAATCACTTTAAACATGCTAATTTTAGCTCTAACACTGATGATCCACCTACAAATGTGAACTGACGTTCAAAAATAAAACATTTGAAAACGGACCATTTTCCACATTTCTGAAGCATGACGTAATGGGGGGGTGTTATCTCTTTTGTCGAAAATCAGCCGTTTTTGCTCGAACATTAAATGCCTCCAAATGGTATTTAATTAACTTCCCGAGCCCCTGGAAGCATGAAAATCACTTTAAACATGCTAATTTTAGCTCTAACACTGATGATCCACCTACAAATGTGAACTGACGTTCAAAAATAAAACATTTGAAAACGGACCATTTTCCACATTTCTGAAGCATGACGTAATGGGGGGGTGTTATCTCTTTTGTCGAAAATCAGCCGTTTTTGCTCGAACATTAAATGCCTCCAAATGGTATTTAATTAACTTCCTGAGCCCCTGGAAGCATGAAAATCACTTTAAACATGCTAATTTTAGCTCTAACACTGATGATCCACCTACAAATGTGAACTGACGTTCAAAAATAAAACATTTGAAAACGGACCATTTTCCAAATTTCTGAAGCATGACGTAATGGGGGGGTGTTATCTCTTTTGTCGAAAATCAGCCGTTTTTGCTCGAACATTAAATGCCTCCAAATGGTATTTAATTAACTTCCCGAGCCCCTGGAAGCATGAAAATCACTTTAAACATGCTAATTTTAGCTCTAACACTGATGATCCACCTACAAATGTGAACTGACGTTCAAAAATAAAACATTTGAAAACGGACCATTTTCCACATTTCTGAAGCATGACGTAATGGGGGGGTGTTATCTCTTTTGTCGAAAATCAGCCGTTTTTGCTCAAACATTAAATGCCTCCAAATGGTATTTAATTAACTTCCCGAGCCCCTGGAAGCATGAAAATCACTTTAAACATGCTAATTTTAGCTCTAACACTGATGATCCACCTACAAATGTGAACTGACGTTCAAAAATAAAACATTTGAAAACGGACCATTTTCCACATTTCTGAAGCATGACGTAATGGGGGGGTGTTATCTCTTTTGTCGAAAATCAGCCGTTTTTGCTCGAACATTAAATGCCTCCAAATGGTATTTAATTAACTTCCCGGGGTGAAGAAACCCTTTTTGAGAACTCAGAGTGAGTAAATTGGCCATTTTCATGCACTTTTAACCATTCCATAAATCTTGTGTTTTGGGCCCCTGAAAGCATGAAAATCACTTTAAACATGCTAATTTTAGCTCTAACACTGATGATCCACCTACAAATGTGAACTGACGTTCAAAAATAAAACATTTGAAAACGGACCATTTTCCACATTTCTGAAGCATGACGTAATGGGGGGGTGTTATCTCTTTTGTCGAAAATCAGCCGTTTTTGCTCGAACATTAAATGCCTCCAAATGGTATTTAATTAACTTCCCGAGCCCCTGGAAGCATGAAAATCACTTTAAACATGCTAATTTTAGCTCTAACACTGATGATCCACCTACAAATGTGAACTGACGTTCAAAAATAAAACATTTGAAAACGGACCATTTTCCACATTTCTGAAGCATGACGTAATGGGGGGGTGTTATCTCTTTTGTCGAAAATCAGCCGTTTTTGCTCGAACATTAAATGCCTCCAAATGGTATTTAATTAACTTCCCGAGCCCCTGGAAGCATGAAAATCACTTTAAACATGCTAATTTTAGCTCTAACACTGATGATCCACCTACAAATGTGAACTGACGTTCAAAAATAAAACATTTGAAAACGGACCATTTTCCACATTTCTGAAGCATGACGTAATGGGGGGGTGTTATCTCTTTTGTCGAAAATCAGCCGTTTTTGCTCGAACATTAAATGCCTCCAAATGGTATTTAATTAACTTCCCGGGGTGAAGAAACCCTTTTTGAGAACTCAGAGTGAGTAAATTGGCCATTTTCATGCACTTTTAACCATTCCATAAATCTTGTGTTTTGGGCCCCTGGAAGCATGAAAATCACTTTAAACATGCTAATTTTAGCTCTAACACTGATGATCCACCTACAAATGTGAACTGACGTTCAAAAATAAAACATTTGAAAACGGACCATTTTCCACATTTCTGAAGCATGACGTAATGGGGGGGTGTTATCTCTTTTGTCGAAAATCAGCCGTTTTTGATCGAACATTAAATGCCTCCAAATGGTATTTAATTAACTTCCCGAGCCCCTGGAAGCATGAAAATCACTTTAAACATGCTAATTTTAGCACTAACACTGATGATCCACCTACAAATGTGAACTGACGTTCAAAAATAAAACATTTGAAAACGGACCATTTTCCACATTTCTGAAGCATGACGTAATGGGGGGGTGTTATCTCTTTTGTCGAAAATCAGCCGTTTTTGCTCGAACATTAAATGCCTCCAAATGGTATTTAATTAACTTCCCGAGCCCCTGGAAGCATGAAAATCACTTTAAACATGCTAATTTTAGCTCTAACACTGATGATCCACCTACAAATGTGAACTGACGTTCAAAAATAAAACATTTGAAAACGGACCATTTTCCACATTTCTGAAGCATGACGTAATGGGGGGGTGTTATCTCTTTTGTCGAAAATCAGCCGTTTTTGCTCGAACATTAAATGCCTCCAAATGGTATTTAATTAACTTCCCGGGGTGAAGAAACCCTTTTTGAGAACTCAGAGTGAGTAAATTGGCCATTTTCATGCACTTTTAACCATTCCATAAATCTTGTGTTTTGGGCCCCTGGAAGCATGAAAATCACTTTAAACATGCTAATTTTAGCTCTAACACTGATGATCCACCTACAAATGTGAACTGACGTTCAAAAATAAAACATTTGAAAACGGACCATTTTCCACATTTCTGAAGCATGACGTAATGGGGGGGTGTTATCTCTTTTGTCGAAAATCAGCCGTTTTTGCTCGAACATTAAATGCCTCCAAATGGTATTTAATTAACTTCCCGGGGTGAAGAAACCCTTTTTGAGAACTCAGAGTGAGTAAATTGGCCATTTTCATGCACTTTTAACCATTCCATAAATCTTGTGTTTTGGGCCCCTGGAAGCATGAAAATCACTTTAAACATGCTAATTTTAGCTCTAACACTGATGATCCACCTACAAATGTGAACTGACGTTCAAAAATAAAACATTTGAAAACGGACCATTTTCCACATTTCTGAAGCATGACGTAATGGGGGGGTGTTATCTCTTTTGTCGAAAATCAGCCGTTTTTGCTCGAACATTAAATGCCTCCAAATGGTATTTAATTAACTTCCTGAGCCCCTGGAAGCATGAAAATCACTTTAAACATGCTAATTTTAGCTCTAACACTGATGATCCACCTACAAATGTGAACTGACGTTCAAAAATAAAACATTTGAAAACGGACCATTTTCCACATTTCTGAAGCATGACGTAATGGGGGGGTGTTATCTCTTTTGTCGAAAATCAGCCGTTTTTGCTCTAACATTAAATGCCTCCAAATGGTATTTAATTAACTTCCCGAGCCCCTGGAAGCATGAAAATCACTTTAAACATGCTAATTTTAGCTCTAACACTGATGATCCACCTACAAATGTGAACTGACGTTCAAAAATAAAACATTTGAAAACGGACCATTTTCCACATTTCTGAAGCATGACGTAATGGGGGGGTGTTATCTCTTTTGTCGAAAATCAGCCGTTTTTGCTCGAACATTAAATGCCTCCAAATGGTATTTAATTAACTTCCCGGGGTGAAGAAACCCTTTTTGAGAACTCAGAGTGAGTAAATTGGCCATTTTCATGCACTTTTAACCATTCCATAAATCTTGTGTTTTGGGCCCCTGGAAGCATGAAAATCACTTTAAACATGCTAATTTTAGCTCTAACACTGATGATCCACCTACAAATGTGAACTGACGTTCAAAAATAAAACATTTGAAAACGGACCATTTTCCACATTTCTGAAGCATGACGTAATGGGGGGGTGTTATCTCTTTTGTCGAAAATCAGCCGTTTTTGCTCGAACATTAAATGCCTCCAAATGGTATTTAATTAACTTCCCGGGGTGAAGAAACCCTTTTTGAGAACTCAGAGTGACTAAATTGGCCATTTTCATGCACTTTTAACCATTCCATAAATCTTGTGTTTTGGGCCCCTGGAAGCATGAAAATCACTTTAAACATGCTAATTTTAGCTCTAACACTGATGATCCACCTACAAATGTGAACTGACGTTCAAAAATAAAACATTTGAAAACGGACCATTTTCCACATTTCTGAAGCATGACGTAATGGGGGGGTGTTATCTCTTTTGTCGAAAATCAGCCGTTTTTGCTCGAACATTAAATGCCTCCAAATGGTATTTAATTAACTTCCCGGGGTGAAGAAACCCTTTTTGAGAACTCAGAGTGAGTAAATTGGCCATTTTCATGCACTTTTAACCATTCCATAAATCTTGTGTTTTGGGCCCCTAGAAGCATGAAAATCACTTTAAACATGCTAATTTTAGCTCTAACACTGATGATCCACCTACAAATGTGAACTGACGTTCAAAAATAAAACATTTGAAAACGGACCATTTTCCACATTTCTGAAGCATGACGTAATGGGGGGGTGTTATCTCTTTTGTCGAAAATCAGCCGTTTTTGCTCGAACATTAAATGCCTCCAAATGGTATTTAATTAACTTCCTGAGCCCCTGGAAGCATGAAAATCACTTTAAACATGCTAATTTTAGCTCTAACACTGATGATCCACCTACAAATGTGAACTGACGTTCAAAAATAAAACATTTGAAAACGGACCATTTTCCACATTTCTGAAGCATGACGTAATGGGGGGGTGTTATCTCTTTTGTCGAAAATCAGCCGTTTTTGCTCTAACATTAAATGCCTCCAAATGGTATTTAATTAACTTCCCGAGCCCCTGGAAGCATGAAAATCACTTTAAACATGCTAATTTTAGCTCTAACACTGATGATCCACCTACAAATGTGAACTGACGTTCAAAAATAAAACATTTGAAAACGGACCATTTTCCACATTTCTGAAGCATGACGTAATGGGGGGGTGTTATCTCTTTTGTCGAAAATCAGCCGTTTTTGCTCGAACATTAAATGCCTCCAAATGGTATTTAATTAACTTCCCGGGGTGAAGAAACCCTTTTTGAGAACTCAGAGTGAGTAAATTGGCCATTTTCATGCACTTTTAACCATTCCATAAATCTTGTGTTTTGGGCCCCTGGAAGCATGAAAATCACTTTAAACATGCTAATTTTAGCTCTAACACTGATGATCCACCTACAAATGTGAACTGACGTTCAAAAATAAAACATTTGAAAACGGACCATTTTCCACATTTCTGAAGCATGACGTAATGGGGGGGTGTTATCTCTTTTGTCGAAAATCAGCCGTTTTTGCTCGAACATTAAATGCCTCCAAATGGTATTTAATTAACTTCCCGAGCCCCTGGAAGCATGAAAATCACTTTAAACATGCTAATTTTAGCTCTAACACTGATGATCCACCTACAAATGTGAACTGACGTTCAAAAATAAAACATTTGAAAACGGACCATTTTCCACATTTCTGAAGCATGACGTAATGGGGGGGTGTTATCTCTTTTGTCGAAAATCAGCCGTTTTTGCTCGAACATTAAATGCCTCCAAATGGTATTTAATTAACTTCCTGAGCCCCTGGAAGCATGAAAATCACTTTAAACATGCTAATTTTAGCTCTAACACTGATGATCCACCTACAAATGTGAACTGACGTTCAAAAATAAAACATTTGAAAACGGACCATTTTCCACATTTCTGAAGCATGACGTAATGGGGGGGTGTTATCTCTTTTGTCGAAAATCAGCCGTTTTTGCTCTAACATTAAATGCCTCCAAATGGTATTTAATTAACTTCCCGAGCCCCTGGAAGCATGAAAATCACTTTAAACATGCTAATTTTAGCTCTAACACTGATGATCCACCTACAAATGTGAACTGACGTTCAAAAATAAAACATTTGAAAACGGACCATTTTCCACATTTCTGAAGCATGACGTAATGGGGGGGTGTTATCTCTTTTGTCGAAAATCAGCCGTTTTTGCTCGAACATTAAATGCCTCCAAATGGTATTTAATTAACTTCCCGGGGTGAAGAAACCCTTTTTGAGAACTCAGAGTGAGTAAATTGGCCATTTTCATGCACTTTTAACCATTCCATAAATCTTGTGTTTTGGGCCCCTGGAAGCATGAAAATCACTTTAAACATGCTAATTTTAGCTCTAACACTGATGATCCACCTACAAATGTGAACTGACGTTCAAAAATAAAACATTTGAAAACGGACCATTTTCCACATTTCTGAAGCATGACGTAATGGGGGGGTGTTATCTCTTTTGTCGAAAATCAGCCGTTTTTGCTCGAACATTAAATGCCTCCAAATGGTATTTAATTAACTTCCCGGGGTGAAGAAACCCTTTTTGAGAACTCAGAGTGACTAAATTGGCCATTTTCATGCACTTTTAACCATTCCATAAATCTTGTGTTTTGGGCCCCTGGAAGCATGAAAATCACTTTAAACATGCTAATTTTAGCTCTAACACTGATGATCCACCTACAAATGTGAACTGACGTTCAAAAATAAAACATTTGAAAACGGACCATTTTCCACATTTCTGAAGCATGACGTAATGGGGGGGTGTTATCTCTTTTGTCGAAAATCAGCCGTTTTTGCTCGAACATTAAATGCCTCCAAATGGTATTTAATTAACTTCCAGGGGTGAAGAAACCCTTTTTGAGAACTCAGAGTGAGTAAATTGGCCATTTTCATGCACTTTTAACCATTCCATAAATCTTGTGTTTTGGGCCCCTGGAAGCATGAAAATCACTTTAAACATGCTAATTTTAGCTCTAACACTGATGATCCACCTACAAATGTGAACTGACGTTCAAAAATAAAACATTTGAAAACGGACCATTTTCCACATTTCTGAAGCATGACGTAATGGGGGGGTGTTATCTCTTTTGTCGAAAATCAGCCGTTTTTGCTCGAACATTAAATGCCTCCAAATGGTATTTAATTAACTTCCCGAGCCCCTGGAAGCATGAAAATCACTTTAAACATGCTAATTTTAGCTCTAACACTGATGATCCACCTACAAATGTGAACTGACGTTCAAAAATAAAACATTTGAAAACGGACCATTTTCCACATTTCTGAAGCATGACGTAATGGGGGGGTGTTATCTCTTTTGTCGAAAATCAGCCGTTTTTGCTCGAACATTAAATGCCTCCAAATGGTATTTAATTAACTTCCTGAGCCCCTGGAAGCATGAAAATCACTTTAAACATGCTAATTTTAGCTCTAACACTGATGATCCACCTACAAATGTGAACTGACGTTCAAAAATAAAACATTTGAAAACGGACCATTTTCCACATTTCTGAAGCATGACGTAATGGGGGGGTGTTATCTCTTTTGTCGAAAATCAGCCGTTTTTGCTCGAACATTAAATGCCTCCAAATGGTATTTAATTAACTTCCCGAGCCCCTGGAAGCATGAAAATCACTTTAAACATGCTAATTTTAGCTCTAACACTGATGATCCACCTACAAATGTGAACTGACGTTCAAAAATAAAACATTTGAAAACTGACCATTTTCCACATTTCTGAAGCATGACGTAATGGGGGGGTGTTATCTCTTTTGTCGAAAATCAGCCGTTTTTGCTCTAACATTAAATGCCTCCAAATGGTATTTAATTAACTTCCCGGGGTGAAGAAACCCTTTTTGAGAACTCAGAGTGAGTAAATTGGCCATTTTCATGCACTTTTAACCATTCCATAAATCTTGTGTTTTGGGCCCCTAGAAGCATGAAAATCACTTTAAACATGCTAATTTTAGCTCTAACACTGATGATCCACCTACAAATGTGAACTGACGTTCAAAAATAAAACATTTGAAAACGGACCATTTTCCACATTTCTGAAGCATGACGTAATGGGGGGGTGTTATCTCTTTTGTCGAAAATCAGCCGTTTTTGCTCGAACATTAAATGCCTCCAAATGGTATTTAATTAACTTCCTGAGCCCCTGGAAGCATGAAAATCACTTTAAACATGCTAATTTTAGCTCTAACACTGATGATCCACCTACAAATGTGAACTGACGTTCAAAAATAAAACATTTGAAAACGGACCATTTTCCACATTTCTGAAGCATGACGTAATGGGGGGGTGTTATCTCTTTTGTCGAAAATCAGCCGTTTTTGCTCGAACATTAAATGCCTCCAAATGGTATTTAATTAACTTCCCGAGCCCCTGGAAGCATGAAAATCACTTTAAACATGCTAATTTTAGCTCTAACACTGATGATCCACCTACAAATGTGAACTGACGTTCTAAAATAAAACATTTGAAAACGGACCATTTTCCACATTTCTGAAGCATGACGTAATGGGGGGGTGTTATCTCTTTTGTCGAAAATCAGCCGTTTTTGCTCGAACATTAAATGCCTCCAAATGGTATTTAATTAACTTCCCGGGGTGAAGAAACCCTTTTTGAGAACTCAGAGTGAGTAAATTGGCCATTTTCATGCACTTTTAACCATTCCATAAATCTTGTGTTTTGGGCCCCTGGAAGCATGAAAATCACTTTAAACATGCTAATTTTAGCTCTAACACTGATGATCCACCTACAAATGTGAACTGACGTTCAAAAATAAAACATTTGAAAACGGACCATTTTCCACATTTCTGAAGCATGACGTAATGGGGGGGTGTTATCTCTTTTGTCGAAAATCAGCCGTTTTTGCTCGAACATTAAATGCCTCCAAATGGTATTTAATTAACTTCCCGGGGTGAAGAAACCCTTTTTGAGAACTCAGAGTGACTAAATTGGCCATTTTCATGCACTTTTAACCATTCCATAAATCTTGTGTTTTGGGCCCCTGGAAGCATGAAAATCACTTTAAACATGCTAATTTTAGCTCTAACACTGATGATCCACCTACAAATGTGAACTGACGTTCAAAAATAAAACATTTGAAAACGGACCATTTTCCACATTTCTGAAGCATGACGTAATGGGGGGTGTTATCTCTTTTGTCGAAAATCAGCCGTTTTTGCTCGAACATTAAATGCCTCCAAATGGTATTTAATTAACTTCCCGGGGTGAAGAAACCCTTTTTGAGAACTCAGAGTGAGTAAATTGGCCATTTTCATGCACTTTTAACCATTCCATAAATCTTGTGTTTTGGGCCCCTGGAAGCATGAAAATCACTTTAAACATGCTAATTTTAGCTCTAACACTGATGATCCACCTACAAATGTGAACTGACGTTCAAAAATAAAACATTTGAAAACGGACCATTTTCCACATTTCTGAAGCATGACGTAATGGGGGGGTGTTATCTCTTTTGTCGAAAATCAGCCGTTTTTGCACGAACATTAAATGCCTCCAAATGGTATTTAATTAACTTCCCGAGCCCCTGGAAGCATGAAAATCACTTTAAACATGCTAATTTTAGCTCTAACACTGATGATCCACCTACAAATGTGAACTGACGTTCAAAAATAAAACATTTGAAAACGGACCATTTTCCACATTTCTGAAGCATGACGTAATGGGGGGGTGTTATCTCTTTTGTCGAAAATCAGCCGTTTTTGCTCGAACATTAAATGCCTCCAAATGGTATTTAATTAACTTCCCGAGCCCCTGGAAGCATGAAAATCACTTTAAACATGCTAATTTTAGCTCTAACACTGATGATCCACCTACAAATGTGAACTGACGTTCAAAAATAAAACATTTGAAAACGGACCATTTTCCACATTTCTGAAGCATGACGTAATGGGGGGGTGTTATCTCTTTTGTCGAAAATCAGCCGTTTTTGCTCGAACATTAAATGCCTCCAAATGGTATTTAATTAACTTCCCGAGCCCCTGGAAGCATGAAAATCACTTTAAACATGCTAATTTTAGCTCTAACACTGATGATCCACCTACAAATGTGAACTGACGTTCAAAAATAAAACATTTGAAAACGGACCATTTTCCACATTTTTGAAGCATGACGTAATGGGGGGGTGTTATCTCTTTTGTCGAAAATCAGCCGTTTTTGCTCTAACATTAAATGCCTCCAAATGGTATTTAATTAACTTCCCGGGGTGAAGAAACCCTTTTTGAGAACTCAGAGTGAGTAAATTGGCCATTTTCATGCACTTTTAACCATTCCATAAATCTTGTGTTTTGGGCCCCTGGAAGCATGAAAATCACTTTAAACATGCTAATTTTAGCTCTAACACTGATGATCCACCTACAAATGTGAACTGACGTTCAAAAATAAAACATTTGAAAACGGACCATTTTCCACATTTCTGAAGCATGACGTAATGGGGGGGTGTTATCTCTTTTGTCGAAAATCAGCCGTTTTTGCTCGAACATTAAATGCCTCCAAATGGTATTTAATTAACTTCCCGAGCCCCTGGAAGCATGAAAATCACTTTAAACATGCTAATTTTAGCTCTAACACTGATGATCCACCTACAAATGTGAACTGACGTTCAAAAATAAAACATTTGAAAACGGACCATTTTCCACATTTCTGAAGCATGACGTAATGGGGGGGTGTTATCTCTTTTGTCGAAAATCAGCCGTTTTTGCTCTAACATTAAATGCCTCCAAATGGTATTTAATTAACTTCCCGAGCCCCTGGAAGCATGAAAATCACTTTAAACATGCTAATTTTAGCTCTAACACTGATGATCCACCTACAAATGTGAACTGACGTTCAAAAATAAAACATTTGAAAACGGACCATTTTCCACATTTCTGAAGCATGACGTAATGGGGGGGTGTTATCTCTTTTGTCGAAAATCAGCCGTTTTTGCTCGAACATTAAATGCCTCCAAATGGTATTTAATTAACTTCCCGAGCCCCTGGAAGCATGAAAATCACTTTAAACATGCTAATTTTAGCTCTAACACTGATGATCCACCTACAAATGTGAACTGACGTTCAAAAATAAAACATTTGAAAACGGACCATTTTCCACATTTCTGAAGCATGACGTAATGGGGGGTGTTATCTCTTTTGTCGAAAATCAGCCGTTTTTGCTCGAACATTAAATGCCTCCAAATGGTATTTAATTAACTTCCCGAGCCCCTGGAAGCATGAAAATCACTTTAAACATGCTAATTTTAGCTCTAACACTGATGATCCACCTACAAATGTGAACTGACGTTCAAAAATAAAACATTTGAAAACGGACCATTTTCCACATTTCTGAAGCATGACGTAATGGGGGGGTGTTATCTCTTTTGTCGAAAATCAGCCGTTTTTGCTCGAACATTAAATGCCTCCAAATGGTATTTAATTAACTTCCCGAGCCCCTGGAAGCATGAAAATCACTTTAAACATGCTAATTTTAGCTCTAACACTGATGATCCACCTACAAATGTGAACTGACGTTCAAAAATAAAACATTTGAAAACGGACCATTTTCCACATTTCTGAAGCATGACGTAATGGGGGGGTGGTATCTCTTTTGTCGAAAATCAGCCGTTTTTGCTCGAACATTAAATGCCTCCAAATGGTATTTAATTAACTTCCCGAGCCCCTGGAAGCATGAAAATCACTTTAAACATGCTAATTTTAGCTCTAACACTGATGATCCACCTACAAATGTGAACTGACGTTCAAAAATAAAACATTTGAAAACGGACCATTTTCCACATTTCTGAAGCATGACGTAATGGGGGGGTGTTATCTCTTTTGTCGAAAATCAGCCGTTTTTGCTCGAACATTAAATGCCTCCAAATGGTATTTAATTAACTTCCCGAGCCCCTGGAAGCATGAAAATCACTTTAAACATGCTAATTTTAGCTCTAACACTGATGATCCACCTACAAATGTGAACTGACGTTCAAAAATAAAACATTTGAAAACGGACCATTTTCCACATTTCTGAAGCATGACGTAATGGGGGGGTGTTATCTCTTTTGTCGAAAATCAGCCGTTTTTGCTCGAACATTAAATGCCTCCAAATGGTATTTAATTAACTTCCCGAGCCCCTGGAAGCATGAAAATCACTTTAAACATGCTAATTTTAGCTCTAACACTGATGATCCACCTACAAATGTGAACTGACGTTCAAAAATAAAACATTTGAAAACGGACAATTTTCCACATTTCTGAAGCATGACGTAATGGGGGGGTGTTATCTCTTTTGTCGAAAATCAGCCGTTTTTGCTCGAACATTAAATGCCTCCAAATGGTATTTAATTAACTTCCCGGGGTGAAGAAACCCTTTTTGAGAACTCAGAGTGAGTAAATTGGCCATTTTCATGCACTTTTAACCATTCCATAAATCTTGTGTTTTGGGCCCCTGGAAGCATGAAAATCACTTTAAACATGCTAATTTTAGCTCTAACACTGATGATCCACCTACAAATGTGAACTGACGTTCAAAAATAAAACATTTGAAAACGGACCATTTTCCACATTTCTGAAGCATGACGTAATGGGGGGGTGTTATCTCTTTTGTCGAAAATCAGCCGTTTTGGCTCGAACATTAAATGCCTCCAAATGGTATTTAATTAACTTCCCGGGGTAAAGAAACCCTTTTTGAGAACTCAGAGTGAGTAAATTGGCCATTTTCATGCACTTTTAACCATTCCATAAATCTTGTGTTTTGGGCCCCTGGAAGCATGAAAATCACTTTAAACATGCTAATTTTAGCTCTAACACTGATGATCCACCTACAAATGTGAACTGACGTTCAAAAATAAAACATTTGAAAACAGACCATTTTCCACATTTCTGAAGCATGACGTAATGGGGGGGGTGTTATCTCTTTTGTCGAAAATCAGCCGTTTTTGCTCGAACATTAAATGCCTCCAAATGGTATTTAATTAACTTCCCGAGCCCCTGGAAGCATGAAAATCACTTTAAACATGCTAATTTTAGCTCTAACACTGATGATCCACCTACAAATGTGAACTGACGTTCAAAAATAAAAGATTTGAAAACGGACCATTTTCCACATTTCTGAAGCATGACGTAATGGGGGGGTGTTATCTCTTTTGTCGAAAAACAGCCGTTTTTGCTCGAACATTAAATGCCTCCAAATGGTATTTAATTAACTTCCCGAGCCCCTGGAAGCATGAAAATCACTTTAAACATGCTAATTTTAGCTCTAACACTGATGATCCACCTACAAATGTGAACTGACGTTCAAAAATAAAACATTTGAAAACGGACCATTTTCCACATTTCTGAAGCATGACGTAATGGGGGGGTGTTATCTCTTTTGTCGAAAATCAGCCGTTTTTGCTCTAACATTAAATGCCTCCAAATGGTATTTAATTAACTTCCTGAGCCCCTGGAAGCATGAAAATCACTTTAAACATGCTAATTTTAGCTCTAACACTGATGATCCACCTACAAATGTGAACTGACGTTCAAAAACTAAAACATTTGAAAACGGACCATTTTCCACATTTCTGAAGCATGACGTAATGGGGGGGTGTTATCTCTTTTGTCGAAAATCAGCCGTTTTTGCTCTAACATTAAATGCCTCCAAATGGTATTTAATTAACACCCGAGCCCCTGGAAGCATGAAAATCACTTTAAACATGCTAATTTTAGCTCTAACACTGATGATCCACCTACAAATGTGAACTGACGTTCAAAAATAAAACATTTGAAAACGGACCATTTTCCACATTTCTGAAGCATGACGTAATGGGGGGGTGTTATCTCTTTTGTCGAAAATCAGCCGTTTTTGCTCGAACATTAAATGCCTCCAAATGGTATTTAATTAACTTCCTGAGCCCCTGGAAGCATGAAAATCACTTTAAACATGCTAATTTTAGCTCTAACACTGATGATCCACCTACAAATGTGAACTGACGTTCAAAAACTAAAACATTTGAAAACGGACCATTTTCCACATTTCTGAAGCATGACGTAATGGGGGGGTGTTATCTCTTTTGTCGAAAATCAGCCGTTTTTGCTCTAACATTAAATGCCTCCAAATGGTATTTAATTAACACCCGAGCCCCTGGAAGCATGAAAATCACTTTAAACATGCTAATTTTAGCTCTAACACTGATGATCCACCTACAAATGTGAACTGACGTTCAAAAATAAAACATTTGAAAACGGACCATTTTCCACATTTCTGAAGCATGACGTAATGGGGGGGTGTTATCTCTTTTGTCGAAAATCAGCCGTTTTTGCTCGAACATTAAATGCCTCCAAATGGTATTTAATTAACTTCCCGGGGTGAAGAAACCCTTTTTGAGAACTCAGAGTGACTAAATTGGCCATTTTCATGCACTTTTAACCATTCCATAAATCTTGTGTTTTGGGCCCCTGGAAGCATGAAAATCACTTTAAACATGCTAATTTTAGCTCTAACACTGATGATCCACCTACAAATGTGAACTGACGTTCAAAAATAAAACATTTGAAAACGGACCATTTTCCACATTTCTGAAGCATGACGTAATGGGGGGGTGTTATCTCTTTTGTCGAAAATCAGCCGTTTTTGCTCGAACATTAAATGCCTCCAAATGGTATTTAATTAACTTCCCGGGGTGAAGAAACCCTTTTTGAGAACTCAGAGTGAGTAAATTGGCCATTTTCATGCACTTTTAACCATTCCATAAATCTTGTGTTTTGGGCCCCTGGAAGCATGAAAATCACTTTAAACATGCTAATTTTAGCTCTAACACTGATGATCCACCTACAAATGTGAACTGACGTTCAAAAATAAAACATTTGAAAACGGACCATTTTTCACATTTCTGAAGCATGACGTAATGGGGGGGTGTTATCTCTTTTGTCGAAAATCAGCCGTTTTTGCTCGAACATTAAATGCCTCCAAATGGTATTTAATTAACTTCCCGGGGTGAAGAAACCCTTTTTGAGAACTCAGAGTGAGTAAATTGGCCATTTTCATGCACTTTTAACCATTCCATAAATCTTGTGTTTTGGGCCCCTGGAAGCATGAAAATCACTTTAAACATGCTAATTTTAGCTCTAACACTGATGATCCACCTACAAATGTGAACTGACGTTCAAAAATAAAACATTTGAAAACGGACCATTTTCCACATTTCTGAAGCATGACGTAATGGGGGGGTGTTATCTCTTTTGTCGAAAATCAGCCGTTTTTGCTCGAACATTAAATGCCTCCAAATGGTATTTAATTAACTTCCCGAGCCCCTGGAAGCATGAAAATCACTTTAAACATGCTAATTTTAGCTCTAACACTGATGATCCACCTACAAATGTGAACTGACGTTCAAAAATAAAACATTTGAAAACGGACCATTTTCCACATTTCTGAAGCATGACGTAATGGGGGGGTGTTATCTCTTTTGTCGAAAATCAGCCGTTTTTGCTCGAACATTAAATGCCTCCAAATGGTATTTAATTAACTTCCCGAGCCCCTGGAAGCATGAAAATCACTTTAAACATGCTAATTTTAGCTCTAACACTGATGATCCACCTACAAATGTGAACTGACGTTCAAAAATAAAACATTTGAAAACGGACCATTTTCCACATTTCTGAAGCATGACGTAATGGGGGGGTGTTATCTCTTTTGTCGAAAATCAGCCGTTTTTGCTCGAACATTAAATGCCTCCAAATGGTATTTAATTAACTTCCCGAGCCCCTGGAAGCATGAAAATCACTTTAAACATGCTAATTTTAGCTCTAACACTGATGATCCACCTACAAATGTGAACTGACGTTCAAAAATAAAACATTTGAAAACTGACCATTTTCCACATTTCTGAAGCATGACGTAATGGGGGGGTGTTATCTCTTTTGTCGAAAATCAGCCGTTTTTGCTCTAACATTAAATGCCTCCAAATGGTATTTAATTAACTTCCCGGGGTGAAGAAACCCTTTTTGAGAACTCAGAGTGAGTAAATTGGCCATTTTCATGCACTTTTAACCATTCCATAAATCTTGTGTTTTGGGCCCCTAGAAGCATGAAAATCACTTTAAACATGCTAATTTTAGCTCTAACACTGATGATCCACCTACAAATGTGAACTGACGTTCAAAAATAAAACATTTGAAAACGGACCATTTTCCACATTTCTGAAGCATGACGTAATGGGGGGGTGTTATCTCTTTTGTCGAAAATCAGCCGTTTTTGCTCGAACATTAAATGCCTCCAAATGGTATTTAATTAACTTCCTGAGCCCCTGGAAGCATGAAAATCACTTTAAACATGCTAATTTTAGCTCTAACACTGATGATCCACCTACAAATGTGAACTGCCGTTCAAAAATAAAACATTTGAAAACGGACCATTTTCCACATTTCTGAAGCATGACGTAATGGGGGGGTGTTATCTCTTTTGTCGAAAATCAGCCGTTTTTGCTCTAACATTAAATGCCTCCAAATGGTATTTAATTAACTTCCCGAGCCCCTGGAAGCATGAAAATCACTTTAAACATGCTAATTTTAGCTCTAACACTGATGATCCACCTACAAATGTGAACTGACGTTCAAAAATAAAACATTTGAAAACGGACCATTTTCCACATTTCTGAAGCATGACGTAATGGGGGGGTGTTATCTCTTTTGTCGAAAATCAGCCGTTTTTGCTCGAACATTAAATGCCTCCAAATGGTATTTAATTAACTTCCCGGGGTGAAGAAACCCTTTTTGAGAACTCAGAGTGAGTAAATTGGCCATTTTCATGCACTTTTAACCATTCCATAAATCTTGTGTTTTGGGCCCCTGGAAGCATGAAAATCACTTTAAACATGCTAATTTTAGCTCTAACACTGATGATCCACCTACAAATGTGAACTGACGTTCAAAAATAAAACATTTGAAAACGGACCATTTTCCACATTTCTGAAGCATGACGTAATGGGGGGGTGTTATCTCTTTTGTCGAAAATCAGCCGTTTTTGCTCGAACATTAAATGCCTCCAAATGGTATTTAATTAACTTCCCGGGGTGAAGAAACCCTTTTTGAGAACTCAGAGTGACTAAATTGGCCATTTTCATGCACTTTTAACCATTCCATAAATCTTGTGTTTTGGGCCCCTGGAAGCATGAAAATCACTTTAAACATGCTAATTTTAGCTCTAACACTGATGATCCACCTACAAATGTGAACTGACGTTCAAAAATAAAACATTTGAAAACGGACCATTTTCCACATTTCTGAAGCATGACGTAATGGGGGGGTGTTATCTCTTTTGTCGAAAATCAGCCGTTTTTGCTCGAACATTAAATGCCTCCAAATGGTATTTAATTAACTTCCCGGGGTGAAGAAACCCTTTTTGAGAACTCAGAGTGAGTAAATTGGCCATTTTCATGCACTTTTAACCATTCCATAAATCTTGTGTTTTGGGCCCCTGGAAGCATGAAAATCACTTTAAACATGCTAATTTTAGCTCTAACACTGATGATCCACCTACAAATGTGAACTGACGTTCAAAAATAAAACATTTGAAAACGGACCATTTTTCACATTTCTGAAGCATGACGTAATGGGGGGGTGTTATCTCTTTTGTCGAAAATCAGCAGTTTTTGCTCGAACATTAAATGCCTCCAAATGGTATTTAATTAACTTCCCGGGGTGAAGAAACCCTTATTGAGAACTCAGAGTGAGTAAATTGGCCATTTTCATGCACTTTTAACCATTCCATAAATCTTGTGTTTTGGGCCCCTGGAAGCATGAAAATCACTTTAAACATGCTAATTTTAGCTCTAACACTGATGATCCACCTACAAATGTGAACTGACGTTCAAAAATAAAACATTTGAAAACGGACCATTTTCCACATTTCTGAAGCATGACGTAATGGGGGGGTGTTATCTCTTTTGTCGAAAATCAGCCGTTTTTGCACGAACATTAAATGCCTCCAAATGGTATTTAATTAACTTCCCGAGCCCCTGGAAGCATGAAAATCACTTTAAACATGCTAATTTTAGCTCTAACACTGATGATCCACCTACAAATGTGAACTGACGTTCAAAAATAAAACATTTGAAAACGGACCATTTTCCACATTTCTGAAGCATGACGTAATGGGGGGGTGTTATCTCTTTTGTCGAAAATCAGCCGTTTTTGCTCGAACATTAAATGCCTCCAAATGGTATTTAATTAACTTCCCGAGCCCCTGGAAGCATGAAAATCACTTTAAACATGCTAATTTTAGCTCTAACACTGATGATCCACCTACAAATGTGAACTGACGTTCAAAAATAAAACATTTGAAAACGGACCATTTTCCACATTTCTGAAGCATGACGTAATGGGGGGGTGTTATCTCTTTTGTCGAAAATCAGCCGTTTTTGCTCGAACATTAAATGCCTCCAAATGGTATTTAATTAACTTCCCGAGCCCCTGGAAGCATGAAAATCACTTTAAACATGCTAATTTTAGCTCTAACACTGATGATCCACCTACAAATGTGAACTGACGTTCAAAAATAAAACATTTGAAAACGGACCATTTTCCACATTTCTGAAGCATGACGTAATGGGGGGGTGTTATCTCTTTTGTCGAAAATCAGCCGTTTTTGCTCTAACATTAAATGCCTCCAAATGGTATTTAATTAACTTCCCGGGGTGAAGAAACCCTTTTTGAGAACTCAGAGTGAGTAAATTGGCCATTTTCATGCACTTTTAACCATTCCATAAATCTTGTGTTTTGGGCCCCTGGAAGCATGAAAATCACTTTAAACATGCTAATTTTAGCTCTAACACTGATGATCCACCTACAAATGTGAACTGACGTTCAAAAATAAAACATTTGAAAACGGACAATTTTCCACATTTCTGAAGCATGACGTAATGGGGGGGTGTTATCTCTTTTGTCGAAAATCAGCCGTTTTTGCTCGAACATTAAATGCCTCCAAATGGTATTTAATTAACTTCCCGAGCCCCTGGAAGCATGAAAATCACTTTAAACATGCTAATTTTAGCTCTAACACTGATGATCCACCTACAAATGTGAACTGACGTTCAAAAATAAAACATTTGAAAACGGACCATTTTCCACATTTCTGAAGCATGACGTAATGGGGGGGTGTTATCTCTTTTGTCGAAAATCAGCCGTTTTTGCTCTAACATTAAATGCCTCCAAATGGTATTTAATTAACTTCCCGAGCCCCTGGAAGCATGAAAATCACTTTAAACATGCTAATTTTAGCTCTAACACTGATGATCCACCTACAAATGTGAACTGACGTTCAAAAATAAAACATTTGAAAACGGACCATTTTCCACATTTCTGAAGCATGACGTAATGGGGGGGTGTTATCTCTTTTGTCGAAAGTCAGCCGTTTTTGCTCGAACATTAAATGCCTCCAAATGGTATTTAATTAACTTCCCGAGCCCCTGGAAGCATGAAAATCACTTTAAACATGCTAATTTTAGCTCTAACACTGATGATCCACCTACAAATGTGAACTGACGTTCAAAAATAAAACATTTGAAAACGGACCATTTTCCACATTTCTGAAGCATGACGTAATGGGGGGTGTTATCTCTTTTGTCGAAAATCAGCCGTTTTTGCTCGAACATTAAATGCCTCCAAATGGTATTTAATTAACTTCCCGAGCCCCTAGAAGCATGAAAATCACTTTAAACATGCTAATTTTAGCTCTAACACTGATGATCCACCTACAAATGTGAACTGACGTTCAAAAATAAAACATTTGAAAACGGACCATTTTCTACATTTCTGAAGCATGACGTAATGGGGGGGTGTTATCTCTTTTGTCGAAAATCAGCCGTTTTTGCTCGAACATTAAATGCCTCCAAATGGTATTTAATTAACTTCCCGAGCCCCTGGAAGCATGAAAATCACTTTAAACATGCTAATTTTAGCTCTAACACTGATGATCCACCTACAAATGTGAACTGACGTTCAAAAATAAAACATTTGAAAACGGACCATTTTCCACATTTCTGAAGCATGACGTAATGGGGGGGTGGTATCTCTTTTGTCGAAAATCAGCCGTTTTTGCTCGAACATTAAATGCCTCCAAATGGTATTTAATTAACTTCCCGAGCCCCTGGAAGCATGAAAATCACTTTAAACATGCTAATTTTAGCTCTAACACTGATGATCCACCTACAAATGTGAACTGACGTTCAAAAATAAAACATTTGAAAACGGACCATTTTCCACATTTCTGAAGCATGACGTAATGGGGGGGTGTTATCTCTTTTGTCGAAAATCAGCCGTTTTTGCTCGAACATTAAATGCCTCCAAATGGTATTTAATTAACTTCCCGAGCCCCTGGAAGCATGAAAATCACTTTAAACATGCTAATTTTAGCTCTAACACTGATGATCCACCTACAAATGTGAACTGACGTTCAAAAATAAAACATTTGAAAACGGACCATTTTCCACATTTCTGAAGCATGACGTAATGGGGGGGTGTTATCTCTTTTGTCGAAAATCAGCCGTTTTTGCTCGAACATTAAATGCCTCCAAATGGTATTTAATTAACTTCCCGAGCCCCTGGAAGCATGAAAATCACTTTAAACATGCTAATTTTAGCTCTAACACTGATGATCCACCTACAAATGTGAACTGACGTTCAAAAATAAAACATTTGAAAACGGACCATTTTCCACATTTCTGAAGCATGACGTAATGGGGGGGTGTTATCTCTTTTGTCGAAAATCAGCCGTTTTTGCTCGAACATTAAATGCCTCCAAATGGTATTTAATTAACTTCCCGAGCCCCTGGAAGCATGAAAATCACTTTAAACATGCTAATTTTAGCTCTAACACTGATGATCCACCTACAAATGTGAACTGACGTTCAAAAATAAAACATTTGAAAACGGACCATTTTCCACATTTCTGAAGCATGACGTAATGGGGGGGTGTTATCTCTTTTGTCGAAAATCAGCCGTTTTTGCTCGAACATTAAATGCCTCCAAATGGTATTTAATTAACTTCCCGGGGTGAAGAAACCCTTTTTGAGAACTCAGAGTGAGTAAATTGGCCATTTTCATGCACTTTTAACCATTCCATAAATCTTGTGTTTTGGGCCCCTGGAAGCATGAAAATCACTTTAAACATGCTAATTTTAGCTCTAACACTGATGATCCACCTACAAATGTGAACTGACGTTCAAAAATAAAACATTTGAAAACGGACCATTTTCCACATTTCTGAAGCATGACGTAATGGGGGGGTGTTATCTCTTTTGTCGAAAATCAGCCGTTTTTGCTCGAACATTAAATGCCTCCAAATGGTATTTAATTAACTTCCCGAGCCCCTGGAAGCATGAAAATCACTTTAAACATGCTAATTTTAGCTCTAACACTGATGATCCACCTACAAATGTGAACTGACGTTCAAAAATAAAACATTTGAAAACGGACCATTTTCCACATTTCTGAAGCATGACGTAATGGGGGGGTGTTATCTCTTTTGTCGAAAATCAGCCGTTTTTGCTCGAACATTAAATGCCTCCAAATGGTATTTAATTAACTTCCCGGGGTGAAGAAACCCTTTTTGAGAACTCAGAGTGAGTAAATTGGCCATTTTCATGCACTTTTAACCATTCCATAAATCTTGTGTTTTGGGCCCCTGGAAGCATGAAAATCACTTTAAACATGCTAATTTTAGCTCTAACACTGATGATCCACCTACAAATGTGAACTGACGTTCAAAAATAAAACATTTGAAAACGGACCATTTTCCACATTTCTGAAGCATGACGTAATGGGGGGGTGTTATCTCTTTTGTCGAAAATCAGCCGTTTTTGCTCGAACATTAAATGCCTCCAAATGGTATTTAATTAACTTCCCGGGGTGAAGAAACCCTTTTTGAGAACTCAGAGTGACTAAATTGGCCATTTTCATGCACTTTTAACCATTCCATAAATCTTGTGTTTTGGGCCTCTGGAAGCATGAAAATCACTTTAAACATGCTAATTTTAGCTCTAACACTGATGATCCACCTACAAATGTGAACTGACGTTCAAAAATAAAACATTTGAAAACGGACCATTTTCCACATTTCTGAAGCATGACGTAATGGGGGGGTGTTATCTCTTTTGTCGAAAATCAGCCGTTTTTGCTCGAACATTAAATGCCTCCAAATGGTATTTAATTAACTTCCCGGGGTGAAGAAACCCTTTTTGAGAACTCAGAGTGAGTAAATTGGCCATTTTCATGCACTTTTAACCATTCCATAAATCTTGTGTTTTGGGCCCCTGGAAGCATGAAAATCACTTTAAACATGCTAATTTTAGCTCTAACACTGATGATCCACCTACAAATGTGAACTGACGTTCAAAAATAAAACATTTGAAAACGGACCATTTTTCACATTTCTGAAGCATGACGTAATGGGGGGGTGTTATCTCTTTTGTCGAAAATCAGCCGTTTTTGCTCGAACATTAAATGCCTCCAAATGGTATTTAATTAACTTCCCGGGGTGAAGAAACCGTTTTTGAGAACTCAGAGTGAGTAAATTGGCCATTTTCATGCACTTTTAACCATTCCATAAATCTTGTGTTTTGGGCCCCTGGAAGCATGAAAATCACTTTAAACATGCTAATTTTAGCTCTAACACTGATGATCCACCTACAAATGTGAACTGACGTTCAAAAATAAAACATTTGAAAACGGACCATTTTCCACATTTCTGAAGCATGACGTAATGGGGGGGTGTTATCTCTTTTGTCGAAAATCAGCCGTTTTTGCACGAACATTAAATGCCTCCAAATGGTATTTAATTAACTTCCCGAGCCCCTGGAAGCATGAAAATCACTTTAAACATGCTAATTTTAGCTCTAACACTGATGATCCACCTACAAATGTGAACTGACGTTCAAAAATAAAACATTTGAAAACGGACCATTTTCCACATTTCTGAAGCATGACGTAATGGGGGGGTGTTATCTCTTTTGTCGAAAATCAGCCGTTTTTGCTCGAACATTAAATGCCTCCAAATGGTATTTAATTAACTTCCCGAGCCCCTGGAAGCATGAAAATCACTTTAAACATGCTAATTTTAGCTCTAACACTGATGATCCACCTACAAATGTGAACTGACGTTCAAAAATAAAACATTTGAAAACGGACCATTTTCCACATTTCTGAAGCATGACGTAATGGGGGGGTGTTATCTCTTTTGTCGAAAATCAGCCGTTTTTGCTCGAACATTAAATGCCTCCAAATGGTATTTAATTAACTTCCCGAGCCCCTGGAAGCATGAAAATCACTTTAAACATGCTAATTTTAGCTCTAACACTGATGATCCACCTACAAATGTGAACTGACGTTCAAAAATAAAACATTTGAAAACGGACCATTTTCCACATTTCTGAAGCATGACGTAATGGGGGGGTGTTATCTCTTTTGTCGAAAATCAGCCGTTTTTGCTCGAACATTAAATGCCTCCAAATGGTATTTAATTAACTTCCCGGGGTGAAGAAACCCTTTTTGAGAACTCAGAGTGAGTAAATTGGCCATTTTCATGCACTTTTAACCATTCCATAAATCTTGTGTTTTGGGCCCCTGGAAGCATGAAAATCACTTTAAACATGCTAATTTTAGCTCTAACACTGATGATCCACCTACAAATGTGAACTGACGTTCAAAAATAAAACATTTGAAAACGGACCATTTTCCACATTTCTGAAGCATGACGTAATGGGGGGGTGTTATCTCTTTTGTCGAAAATCAGCCGTTTTTGCTCGAACATTAAATGCCTCCAAATGGTATTTAATTAACTTCCCGGGGTGAAGAAACCCTTTTTGAGAACTCAGAGTGACTAAATTGGCCATTTTCATGCACTTTTAACCATTCCATAAATCTTGTGTTTTGGGCCTCTGGAAGCATGAAAATCACTTTAAACATGCTAATTTTAGCTCTAACACTGATGATCCACCTACAAATGTGAACTGACGTTCAAAAATAAAACATTTGAAAACGGACCATTTTCCACATTTCTGAAGCATGACGTAATGGGGGGGTGTTATCTCTTTTGTCGAAAATCAGCCGTTTTTGCTCGAACATTAAATGCCTCCAAATGGTATTTAATTAACTTCCCGGGGTGAAGAAACCCTTTTTGAGAACTCAGAGTGAGTAAATTGGCCATTTTCATGCACTTTTAACCATTCCATAAATCTTGTGTTTTGGGCCCCTGGAAGCATGAAAATCACTTTAAACATGCTAATTTTAGCTCTAACACTGATGATCCACCTACAAATGTGAACTGACGTTCAAAAATAAAACATTTGAAAACGGACCATTTTTCACATTTCTGAAGCATGACGTAATGGGGGGGTGTTATCTCTTTTGTCGAAAATCAGCCGTTTTTGCTCGAACATTAAATGCCTCCAAATGGTATTTAATTAACTTCCCGGGGTGAAGAAACCCTTTTTGAGAACTCAGAGTGAGTAAATTGGCCATTTTCATGCACTTTTAACCATTCCATAAATCTTGTGTTTTGGGCCCCTGGAAGCATGAAAATCACTTTAAACATGCTAATTTTAGCTCTAACACTGATGATCCACCTACAAATGTGAACTGACGTTCAAAAATAAAACATTTGAAAACGGACCATTTTCCACATTTCTGAAGCATGACGTAATGGGGGGGTGTTATCTCTTTTGTCGAAAATCAGCCGTTTTTGCACGAACATTAAATGCCTCCAAATGGTATTTAATTAACTTCCCGAGCCCCTGGAAGCATGAAAATCACTTTAAACATGCTAATTTTAGCTCTAACACTGATGATCCACCTACAAATGTGAACTGACGTTCAAAAATAAAACATTTGAAAACGGACCATTTTCCACATTTCTGAAGCATGACGTAATGGGGGGATGTTATCTCTTTTGTCGAAAATCAGCCGTTTTTGCTCGAACATTAAATGCCTCCAAATGGTATTTAATTAACTTCCCGAGCCCCTGGAAGCATGAAAATCACTTTAAACATGCTAATTTTAGCTCTAACACTGATGATCCACCTACAAATGTGAACTGACGTTCAAAAATAAAACATTTGAAAACGGACCATTTTCCACATTTCTGAAGCATGACTTAATGGGGGGGTGTTATCTCTTTTGTCGAAAATCAGCCGTTTTTGCTCGAACATTAAATGCCTCCAAATGGTATTTAATTAACTTCCCGAGCCCCTGGAAGCATGAAAATCACTTTAAACATGCTAATTTTAGCTCTAACACTGATGATCCACCTACAAATGTGAACTGACGTTCAAAAATAAAACATTTGAAAACGGACCATTTTCCACATTTCTGAAGCATGACGTAATGGGGGGGTGTTATCTCTTTTGTCGAAAATCAGCCGTTTTTGCTCGAACATTAAATGCCTCCAAATGGTATTTAATTAACTTCCCGGGGTGAAGAAACCCTTTTTGAGAACTCAGAGTGAGTAAATTGGCCATTTTCATGCACTTTTAACCATTCCATAAATCTTGTGTTTTGGGCCCCTGGAAGCATGAAAATCACTTTAAACATGCTAATTTTAGCTCTAACACTGATGATCCACCTACAAATGTGAACTGACGTTCAAAAATAAAACATTTGAAAACGGACCATTTTCCACATTTCTGAAGCATGACGTAATGGGGGGGTGTTATCTCTTTTGTCGAAAATCAGCCGTTTTTGCTCGAACATTAAATGCCTCCAAATGGTATTTAATTAACTTCCCGAGCCCCTGGAAGCATGAAAATCACTTTAAACATGCTAATTTTAGCTCTAACACTGATGATCCACCTACAAATGTGAACTGACGTTCAAAAATAAAACATTTGAAAACGGACCATTTTCCACATTTCTGAAGCATGACGTAATGGGGGGGTGTTATCTCTTTTGTCGAAAATCAGCCGTTTTTGCTCTAACATTAAATGCCTCCAAATGGTATTTAATTAACTTCCCGAGCCCCTGGAAGCATGAAAATCACTTTAAACATGCTAATTTTAGCTCTAACACTGATGATCCACCTACAAATGTGAACTGACGTTCAAAAATAAAACATTTGAAAACGGACCATTTTCCACATTTCTGAAGCATGACGTAATGGGGGGGTGTTATCTCTTTTGTCGAAAATCAGCCGTTTTTGCTCGAACATTAAATGCCTCCAAATGGTATTTAATTAACTTCCCGAGCCCCTGGAAGCATGAAAATCACTTTAAACATGCTAATTTTAGCTCTAACACTGATGATCCACCTACAAATGTGAACTGACGTTCAAAAATAAAACATTTGAAAACGGACCATTTTCCACATTTCTGAAGCATGACGTAATGGGGGGTGTTATCTCTTTTGTCGAAAATCAGCCGTTTTTGCTCGAACATTAAATGCCTCCAAATGGTATTTAATTAACTTCCCGAGCCCCTGGAAGCATGAAAATCACTTTAAACATGCTAATTTTAGCTCTAACACTGATGATCCACCTACAAATGTGAACTGACGTTCAAAAATAAAACATTTGAAAACGGACCATTTTCTACATTTCTGAAGCATGACGTAATGGGGGGGTGTTATCTCTTTTGTCGAAAATCAGCCGTTTTTGCTCGAACATTAAATGCCTCCAAATGGTATTTAATTAACTTCCCGAGCCCCTGGAAGCATGAAAATCACTTTAAACATGCTAATTTTAGCTCTAACACTGATGATCCACCTACAAATGTGAACTGACGTTCAAAAATAAAACATTTGAAAACGGACCATTTTCCACATTTCTGAAGCATGACGTAATGGGGGGGTGGTATCTCTTTTGTCGAAAATCAGCCGTTTTTGCTCGAACATTAAATGCCTCCAAATGGTATTTAATTAACTTCCCGAGCCCCTGGAAGCATGAAAATCACTTTAAACATGCTAATTTTAGCTCTAACACTGATGATCCACCTACAAATGTGAACTGACGTTCAAAAATAAAACATTTGAAAACTGACCATTTTCCACATTTCTGAAGCATGACGTAATGGGGGGGTGTTATCTCTTTTGTCGAAAATCAGCCGTTTTTGCTCGAACATTAAATGCCTCCAAATGGTATTTAATTAACTTCCCGAGCCCCTGGAAGCATGAAAATCACTTTAAACATGCTAATTTTAGCTCTAACACTGATGATCCACCTACAAATGTGAACTGACGTTCAAAAATAAAACATTTGAAAACGGACCATTTTCCACATTTCTGAAGCATGACGTAATGGGGGGGTGTTATCTCTTTTGTCGAAAATCAGCCGTTTTTGCTCGAACATTAAATGCCTCCAAATGGTATTTAATTAACTTCCCGAGCCCCTGGAAGCATGAAAATCACTTTAAACATGCTAATTTTAGCTCTAACACTGATGATCCACCTACAAATGTGAACTGACGTTCAAAAATAAAACATTTGAAAACGGACCATTTTCCACATTTCTGAAGCATGACGTAATGGGGGGGTGTTATCTCTTTTGTCGAAAATCAGCCGTTTTTGCTCGAACATTAAATGCCTCCAAATGGTATTTAATTAACTTCCCGGGGTGAAGAAACCCTTTTTGAGAACTCAGAGTGAGTAAATTGGCCATTTTCATGCACTTTTAACCATTCCATAAATCTTGTGTTTTGGGCCCCTGGAAGCATGAAAATCACTTTAAACATGCTAATTTTAGCTCTAACACTGATGATCCACCTACAAATGTGAACTGACGTTCAAAAATAAAACATTTGAAAACGGACCATTTTCCACATTCCTGAAGCATGACGTAATGGGGGGGTGTTATCTCTTTTGTCGAAAATCAGCCGTTTTGGCTCGAACATTAAATGCCTCCAAATGGTATTTAATTAACTTCCCGGGGTGAAGAAACCCTTTTTGAGAACTCAGAGTGAGTAAATTGGCCATTTTCATGCACTTTTAACCATTCCATAAATCTTGTGTTTTGGGCCCCTGGAAGCATGAAAATCACTTTAAACATGCTAATTTTAGCTCTAACACTGATGATCCACCTACAAATGTGAACTGACGTTCAAAAATAAAACATTTGAAAACGGACCATTTTCCACATTTCTGAAGCATGACGTAATGGGGGGGTGTTATCTCTTTTGTCGAAAATCAGCCGTTTTTGCTCGAACATTAAATGCCTCCAAATGGTATTTAATTAACTTCCCGAGCCCCTGGAAGCATGAAAATCACTTTAAACATGCTAATTTTAGCTCTAACACTGATGATCCACCTACAAATGTGAACTGACGTTCAAAAATAAAAGATTTGAAAACGGACCATTTTCCACATTTCTGAAGCATGACGTAATGGGGGGGGTGTTATCTCTTTTGTCGAAAAACAGCCGTTTTTGCTCGAACATTAAATGCCTCCAAATGGTATTTAATTAACTTCCCGAGCCCCTGGAAGCATGAAAATCACTTTAAACATGCTAATTTTAGCTCTAACACTGATGATCCACCTACAAATGTGAACTGACGTTCAAAAATAAAACATTTGAAAACGGACCATTTTCCACATTTCTGAAGCATGACGTAATGGGGGGGTGTTATCTCTTTTGTCGAAAATCAGCCGTTTTTGCTCGAACATTAAATGACTCCAAATGGTATTTAATTAACTTCCCGGGGTGAAGAAACCCTTTTTGAGAACTCAGAGTGAGTAAATTGGCCATTTTCATGCACTGTTAACCATTCCATAAATCTTGTGTTTTGGGCCCCTGGAAGCATGAAAATCACTTTAAACATGCTAATTTTAGCTCTAACACTGATGATCCACCTACAAATGTGAACTGACGTTCAAAAATAAAACATTTAAAAACGGACCATTTTCCACATTTCTGAAGCATGACGTAATGGGGGGGTGTTATCTCTTTTGTCGAAAATCAGCCGTTTTTGCTCGAACATTAAATGCCTCCAAATGGTATTTAATTAACTTCCCGAGCCCCTGGAAGCATGAAAATCACTTTAAACATGCTAATTTTAGCTCTAACACTGATGATCCACCTACAAATGTGAACTGACGTTCAAAAATAAAACATTTGAAAACGGACCATTTTCCACATTTCTGAAGCATGACGTAATGGGGGGGTGTTATCTCTTTTGTTGAAAATCAGCCGTTTTTGCTCGAACATTAAATGCCTCCAAATGGTATTTAATTAACTTCCCGGGGTGAAGAAACCCTTTTTGAGAACTCAGAGTGAGTAAATTGGCCATTTTCATGCACTTTTAACCATTCCATAAATCTTGTGTTTTGGGCCCCAAGAAGCATGAAAATCACTTTAAACATGCTAATTTTAGCTCTAACACTGATGATCCACCTACAAATGTGAACTGACATTCAAAAATAAAACATTTGAAAACGGACCATTTTCCACATTTCTGAAGCATGACGTAATGGGGGGGTGTTATCTCTTTTGTCGAAAATCAGCCGTTTTTGCTCGAACATTAAATGCCTCCAAATGGTATTTAATTAACTTCCCGGGGTGAAGAAACCCTTTTTGAGAACTCAGAGTGAGTAAATTGGCCATTTTCATGCACTTTTAACCATTCCATAAATCTTGTGTTTTGGGCCCCTGGAAGCATGAAAATCACTTTAAACATGCTAATTTTAGCTCTAACACTGATGATCCACCTACAAATGTGAACTGACGTTCAAAAATAAAACATTTGAAAACGGACCATTTTTCACATTTCTGAAGCATGACGTAATGGGGGGGTGTTATCTCTTTTGTCGAAAATCAGCCGTTTTTGCTCGAACATTAAATGCCTCCAAATGGTATTTAATTAACTTCCCGGGGTGAAGAAACCCTTTTTGAGAACTCAGAGTGAGTAAATTGGCCATTTTCATGCACTTTTAACCATTCCATAAATCTTGTGTTTTGGGCCCCTGGAAGCATGAAAATCACTTTAAACATGCTAATTTTAGCTCTAACACTGATGATCCACCTACAAATGTGAACTGACGTTCAAAAATAAAACATTTGAAAACGGACCATTTTCCACATTTCTGAAGCATGACGTAATGGGGGGGTGTTATCTCTTTTGTCGAAAATCAGCCGTTTTTGCACGAACATTAAATGCCTCCAAATGGTATTTAATTAACTTCCCGAGCCCCTGGAAGCATGAAAATCACTTTAAACATGCTAATTTTAGCTCTAACACTGATGATCCACCTACAAATGTGAACTGACGTTCAAAAATAAAACATTTGAAAACGGACCATTTTCCACATTTCTGAAGCATGACGTAATGGGGGGGTGTTATCTCTTTTGTCGAAAATCAGCCGTTTTTGCTCGAACATTAAATGCCTCCAAATGGTATTTAATTAACTTCCCGAGCCCCTGGAAGCATGAAAATCACTTTAAACATGCTAATTTTAGCTCTAACACTGATGATCCACCTACAAATGTGAACTGACGTTCAAAAATAAAACATTTGAAAACGGACCATTTTCCACATTTCTGAAGCATGACGTAATGGGGGGGTGTTATCTCTTTTGTCGAAAATCAGCCGTTTTTGCTCGAACATTAAATGCCTCCAAATGGTATTTAATTAACTTTCCGAGCCCCTGGAAGCATGAAAATCACTTTAAACATGCTAATTTTAGCTCTAACACTGATGATCCACCTACAAATGTGAACTGACGTTCAAAAATAAAACATTTGAAAACGGACCATTTTCCACATTTCTGAAGCATGACGTAATGGGGGGGTGTTATCTCTTTTGTCGAAAATCAGCCGTTTTTGCTCGAACATTAAATGCCTCCAAATGGTATTTAATTAACTTCCCGGGGTGAAGAAACCCTTTTTGAGAACTCAGAGTGAGTAAATTGGCCATTTTCATGCACTTTTAACCATTCCATAAATCTTGTGTTTTGGGCCCCTGGAAGCATGAAAATCACTTTAAACATGCTAATTTTAGCTCTAACACTGATGATCCACCTACAAATGTGAACTGACGTTCAAAAATAAAACATTTGAAAACGGACCATTTTCCACATTTCTGAAGCATGACGTAATGGGGGGGTGTTATCTCTTTTGTCGAAAATCAGCCGTTTTTGCTCGAACATTAAATGCCTCCAAATGGTATTTAATTGACTTCCCGGGGTGAAGAAACCCTTTTTGAGAACTCAGAGTGACTAAATTGGCCATTTTCATGCACTTTTAACCATTCCATAAATCTTGTGTTTTGGGCCTCTGGAAGCATGAAAATCACTTTAAACATGCTAATTTTAGCTCTAACACTGATGATCCACCTACAAATGTGAACTGACGTTCAAAAATAAAACATTTGAAAACGGACCATTTTCCACATTTCTGAAGCATGACGTAATGGGGGGGTGTTATCTCTTTTGTCGAAAATCAGCCGTTTTTGCTCGAACATTAAATGCCTCCAAATGGTATTTAATTAACTTCCCGGGGTGAAGAAACCCTTTTTGAGAACTCAGAGTGAGTAAATTGGCCATTTTCATGCACTTTTAACCATTCCATAAATCTTGTGTTTTGGGCCCCTGGAAGCATGAAAATCACTTTAAACATGCTAATTTTAGCTCTAACACTGATGATCCACCTACAAATGTGAACTGACGTTCAAAAATAAAACATTTGAAAACGGACCATTTTTCACATTTCTGAAGCATGACGTAATGGGGGGGTGTTATCTCTTTTGTCGAAAATCAGCCGTTTTTGCTCGAACATTAAATGCCTCCAAATGGTATTTAATTAACTTCCCGGGGTGAAGAAACCCTTTTTGAGAACTCAGAGTGAGTAAATTGGCCATTTTCATGCACTTTTAACCATTCCATAAATCTTGTGTTTTGGGCCCCCGGAAGCATGAAAATCACTTTAAACATGCTAATTTTAGCTCTAACACTGATGATCCACCTACAAATGTGAACTGACGTTCAAAAATAAAACATTTGAAAACGGACCATTTTCCACATTTCTGAAGCATGACGTAATGGGGGGGTGTTATCTCTTTTGTCGAAAATCAGCCGTTTTTGCACGAACATTAAATGCCTCCAAATGGTATTTAATTAACTTCCCGAGCCCCTGGAAGCATGAAAATCACTTTAAACATGCTAATTTTAGCTCTAACACTGATGATCCACCTACAAATGTGAACTGACGTTCAAAAATAAAACATTTGAAAACGGACCATTTTCCACATTTCTGAAGCATGACGTAATGGGGGGACGTTATCTCTTTTGTCGAAAATCAGCCGTTTTTGCTCGAACATTAAATGCCTCCAAATGGTATTTAATTAACTTCCCGAGCCCCTGGAAGCATGAAAATCACTTTAAACATGCTAATTTTAGCTCTAACACTGATGATCCACCTACAAATGTGAACTGACGTTCAAAAATAAAACATTTGAAAACGGACCATTTTCCACATTTCTGAAGCATGACGTAATGGGGGGGTGTTATCTCTTTTGTCGAAAATCAGCCGTTTTTGCTCGAACATTAAATGCCTCCAAATGGTATTTAATTAACTTCCCGAGCCCCTGGAAGCATGAAAATCACTTTAAACATGCTAATTTTAGCTCTAACACTGATGATCCACCTACAAATGTGAACTGACGTTCAAAAATAAAACATTTGAAAACGGACCATTTTCCACATTTCTGAAGCATGACGTAATGGGGGGGTGTTATCTCTTTTGTCGAAAATCAGCCGTTTTTGCTCGAACATTAAATGCCTCCAAATGGTATTTAATTAACTTCCCGGGGTGAAGAAACCCTTTTTGAGAACTCAGAGTGAGTAAATTGGCCATTTTCATGCACTTTTAACCATTCCATAAATCTTGTGTTTTGGGCCCCTGGAAGCATGAAAATCACTTTAAACATGCTAATTTTAGCTCTAACACTGATGATCCACCTACAAATGTGAACTGACGTTCAAAAATAAAACATTTGAAAACGGACCATTTTCCACATTTCTGAAGCATGACGTAATGGGGGGGTGTTATCTCTTTTGTCGAAAATCAGCCGTTTTTGCTCGAACATTAAATGCCTCCAAATGGTATTTAATTAACTTCCCGAGCCCCTGGAAGCATGAAAATCACTTTAAACATGCTAATTTTAGCTCTAACACTGATGATCCACCTACAAATGTGAACTGACGTTCAAAAATAAAACATTTGAAAACGGACCATTTTCCACATTTCTGAAGCATGACGTAATGGGGGGGTGTTATCTCTTTTGTCGAAAATCAGCCGTTTTTGCTCTAACATTAAATGCCTCCAAATGGTATTTAATTAACTTCCCGAGCCCCTGGAAGCATGAAAATCACTTTAAACATGCTAATTTTAGCTCTAACACTGATGATCCACCTACAAATGTGAACTGACGTTCAAAAATAAAACATTTGAAAACGGACCATTTTCCACATTTCTGAAGCATGACGTAATGGGGGGGTGTTATCTCTTTTGTCGAAAATCAGCCGTTTTTGCTCGAACATTAAATGCCTCCAAATGGTATTTAATTAACTTCCCGAGCCCCTGGAAGCATGAAAATCACTTTAAACATGCTAATTTTAGCTCTAACACTGATGATCCACCTACAAATGTGAACTGACGTTCAAAAATAAAACATTTGAAAACGGACCATTTTCCACATTTCTGAAGCATGACGTAATGGGGGGTGTTATCTCTTTTGTCGAAAATCAGCCGTTTTTGCTCGAACATTAAATGCCTCCAAATGGTATTTAATTAACTTCCCGAGCCCCTGGAAGCATGAAAATCACTTTAAACATGCTAATTTTAGCTCTAACACTGATGATCCACCTACAAATGTGAACTGACGTTCAAAAATAAAACATTTGAAAACGGACCATTTTCTACATTTCTGAAGCATGACGTAATGGGGGGGTGTTATCTCTTTTGTCGAAAATCAGCCGTTTTTGCTCGAACATTAAATGCCTCCAAATGGTATTTAATTAACTTCCCGAGCCCCTGGAAGCATGAAAATCACTTTAAACATGCTAATTTTAGCTCTAACACTGATGATCCACCTACAAATGTGAACTGACGTTCAAAAATAAAACATTTGAAAACGGACCATTTTCCACATTTCTGAAGCATGACGTAATGGGGGGGTGGTATCTCTTTTGTCGAAAATCAGCCGTTTTTGCTCGAACATTAAATGCCTCCAAATGGTATTTAATTAACTTCCCGAGCCCCTGGAAGCATGAAAATCACTTTAAACATGCTAATTTTAGCTCTAACACTGATGATCCACCTACAAATGTGAACTGACGTTCAAAAATAAAACATTTGAAAACGGACCATTTTCCACATTTCTGAAGCATGACGTAATGGGGGGGTGTTATCTCTTTTGTCGAAAATCAGCCGTTTTTGCTCGAACATTAAATGCCTCCAAATGGTATTTAATTAACTTCCCGAGCCCCTGGAAGCATGAAAATCACTTTAAACATGCTAATTTTAGCTCTAACACTGATGATCCACCTACAAATGTGAACTGACGTTCAAAAATAAAACATTTGAAAACGGACCATTTTCCACATTTCTGAAGCATGACGTAATGGGGGGGTGTTATCTCTTTTGTCGAAAATCAGCCGTTTTTGCTCGAACATTAAATGCCTCCAAATGGTATTTAATTAACTTCCCGAGCCCCTGGAAGCATGAAAATCACTTTAAACATGCTAATTTTAGCTCTAACACTGATGATCCACCTACAAATGTGAACTGACGTTCAAAAATAAAACATTTGAAAACGGACCATTTTCCACATTTCTGAAGCATGACGTAATGGGGGGGTGTTATCTCTTTTGTCGAAAATCAGCCGTTTTTGCTCGAACATTAAATGCCTCCAAATGGTATTTAATTAACTTCCCGGGGTGAAGAAACCCTTTTTGAGAACTCAGAGTGAGTAAATTGGCCATTTTCATGCACTTTTAACCATTCCATAAATCTTGTGTTTTGGGCCCCTGGAAGCATGAAAATCACTTTAAACATGCTAATTTTAGCTCTAACACTGATGATCCACCTACAAATGTGAACTGACGTTCAAAAATAAAACATTTGAAAACGGACCATTTTCCACATTCCTGAAGCATGACGTAATGGGGGGGTGTTATCTCTTTTGTCGAAAATCAGCCGTTTTGGCTCGAACATTAAATGCCTCCAAATGGTATTTAATTAACTTCCCGGGGTGAAGAAACCCTTTTTGAGAACTCAGAGTGAGTAAATTGGCCATTTTCATGCACTTTTAACCATTCCATAAATCTTGTGTTTTGGGCCCCTGGAAGCATGAAAATCACTTTAAACATGCTAATTTTAGCTCTAACACTGATGATCCACCTACAAATGTGAACTGACGTTCAAAAATAAAACATTTGAAAACGGACCATTTTCCACATTTCTGAAGCATGACGTAATGGGGGGGTGTTATCTCTTTTGTCGAAAATCAGCCGTTTTTGCTCGAACATTAAATGCCTCCAAATGGTATTTAATTAACTTCCCGAGCCCCTGGAAGCATGAAAATCACTTTAAACATGCTAATTTTAGCTCTAACACTGATGATCCACCTACAAATGTGAACTGACGTTCAAAAATAAAAGATTTGAAAACGGACCATTTTCCACATTTCTGAAGCATGACGTAATGGGGGGGGTGTTATCTCTTTTGTCGAAAAACAGCCGTTTTTGCTCGAACATTAAATGCCTCCAAATGGTATTTAATTAACTTCCCGAGCCCCTGGAAGCATGAAAATCACTTTAAACATGCTAATTTTAGCTCTAACACTGATGATCCACCTACAAATGTGAACTGACGTTCAAAAATAAAACATTTGAAAACGGACCATTTTCCACATTTCTGAAGCATGACGTAATGGGGGGGTGTTATCTCTTTTGTCGAAAATCAGCCGTTTTTGCTCGAACATTAAATGACTCCAAATGGTATTTAATTAACTTCCCGGGGTGAAGAAACCCTTTTTGAGAACTCAGAGTGAGTAAATTGGCCATTTTCATTCACTGTTAACCATTCCATAAATCTTGTGTTTTGGGCCCCTGGAAGCATGAAAATCACTTTAAACATGCTAATTTTAGCTCTAACACTGATGATCCACCTACAAATGTGAACTGACGTTCAAAAATAAAACATTTGAAAACGGACCATTTTCCACATTTCTGAAGCATGACGTAATGGGGGGGTGTTATCTCTTTTGTCGAAAATCAGCCGTTTTTGCTCGAACATTAAATGCCTCCAAATGGTATTTAATTAACTTCCCGAGCCCCTGGAAGCATGAAAATCACTTTAAACATGCTAATTTTAGCTCTAACACTGATGATCCACCTACAAATGTGAACTGACGTTCAAAAATAAAACATTTGAAAACGGACCATTTTCCACATTTCTGAAGCATGACGTAATGGGGGGGTGTTATCTCTTTTGTCGAAAATCAGCCGTTTTTGCTCGAACATTAAATGCCTCCAAATGGTATTTAATTAACTTCCCGGGGTGAAGAAACCCTTTTTGAGAACTCAGAGTGAGTAAATTGGCCATTTTCATGCACTTTTAACCATTCCATAAATCTTGTGTTTTGGGCCCCAAGAAGCATGAAAATCACTTTAAACATGCTAATTTTAGCTCTAACACTGATGATCCACCTACAAATGTGAACTGACGTTCAAAAATAAAACATTTGAAAACGGACCATTTTCCACATTTCTGAAGCATGACGTAATGGGGGGGTGTTATCTCTTTTGTCGAAAATCAGCCGTTTTTGCTCGAACATTAAATGCCTCCAAATGGTATTTAATTAACTTCCCGGGGTGAAGAAACCCTTTTTGAGAACTCAGAGTGAGTAAATTGGCCATTTTCATGCACTTTTAACCATTCCATAAATCTTGTGTTTTGGGCCCCTGGAAGCATGAAAATCACTTTAAACATGCTAATTTTAGCTCTAACACTGATGATCCACCTACAAATGTGAACTGACGTTCAAAAATAAAACATTTGAAAACGGACCATTTTCCACATTTCTGAAGCATGACGTAATGGGGGGGTGTTATCTCTTTTGTCGAAAATCAGCCGTTTTTGCTCGAACATTAAATGCCTCCAAATGGTATTTAATTAACTTCCCGGGGTGAAGAAACCCTTTTTGAGAACTCAGAGTGAGTAAATTGGCCATTTTCATGCACTTTTAACCATTCCATAAATCTTGTGTTTTGGGCCCCTGGAAGCATGAAAATCACTTTAAATATGCTAATTTTAGCTCTAACACTGATGATCCACCTACAAATGTGAACTGACGTTCAAAAATAAAACATTTGAAAACGGACCATTTTCCACATTTCTGAAGCATGACGTAATGGGGGGGTGTTATCTCTTTTGTCGAAAATCAGCCGTTTTTGCTCGAACATTAAATGCCTCCAAATGGTATTTAATTAACTTCCCGGGGTGAAGAAACCCTTTTTGAGAACTCAGAGTGAGTAAATTGGCCATTTTCATGCACTTTTAACCATTCCATAAATCTTGTGTTTTGGGCCCCTGGAAGCATGAAAATCACTTTAAACATGCTAATTTTAGCTCTAACACTGATGATCCACCTACAAATGTGAACTGACGTTCAAAAATAAAACATTTGAAAACGGACCATTTTCCACATTTCTGAAGCATGACGTAATGGGGGGGTGTTATCTCTTTTGTCGAAAATCAGCCGTTTTTGCTCGAACATTAAATGCCTCCAAATGGTATTTAATTAACTTCCCGGGGTGAAGAAACCCTTTTTGAGAACTCAGAGTGAGTAAATTGGCCATTTTCATGCACTTTTAACCATTCCATAAATCTTGTGTTTTGGGCCCCTGGAAGCATGAAAATCACTTTAAACATGCTAATTTTAGCTCTAACACTGATGATCCACCTACAAATGTGAACTGACGTTCAAAAATAAAACATTTGAAAACGGACCATTTTCCACATTTCTGAAGCATGACGTAATGGGGGGGTGTTATCTCTTTTGTCGAAAATCAGCCGTTTTTGCTCGAACATTAAATGCCTCCAAATGGTATTTAATTAACTTCCCGGGGTGAAGAAACCCTTTTTGAGAACTCAGAGTGAGTAAATTGGCCATTTTCATGCACTTTTAACCATTCCATAAATCTTGTGTTTTGGGCCCCTGGAAGCATGAAAATCACTTTAAACATGCTAATTTTAGCTCTAACACTGATGATCCACCTACAAATGTGAACTGACGTTCAAAAATAAAACATTTGAAAACGGACCATTTTCCACATTTCTGAAGCATGACGTAATGGGGGGGTGTTATCTCTTTTGTCGAAAATCAGCCGTTTTTGCTCTAACATTAAATGCCTCCAAATGGTATTTAATTAACTTCCCGGGGTGAAGAAACCCTTTTTGAGAACTCAGAGTGAGTAAATTGGCCATTTTCATGCACTTTTAACCATTCCATAAATCTTGTGTTTTGGGCCCCAAGAAGCATGAAAATCACTTTAAACATGCTAATTTTAGCTCTAACACTGATGATCCACCTACAAATGTGAACTGACGTTCAAAAATAAAACATTTGAAAACGGACCATTTTCCACATTTCTGAAGCATGACGTAATGGGGGGGTGTTATCTCTTTTGTCGAAAATCAGCCGTTTTTGCTCGAACATTAAATGCCTCCAAATGGTATTTAATTACCTTCCCGGGGTGAAGAAACCCTTTTTGAGAACTCAGAGTGAGTAAATTGGCCATTTTCATGCACTTTTAACCATTCCATAAATCTTGTGTTTTGGGCCCCTGGAAGCATGAAAATCACTTTAAACATGCTAATTTTAGCTCTAACACTGATGATCCACCTACAAATGTGAACTGACGTTCAAAAATAAAACATTTGAAAACGGACCATTTTCCACATTTCTGAAGCATGACGTAATGGGGGGGTGTTATCTCTTTTGTCGAAAATCAGCCGTTTTTGCTCGAACATTAAATGCCTCCAAATGGTATTTAATTAACTTCCCGGGGTGAAGAAACCCTTTTTGAGAACTCAGAGTGAGTAAATTGGCCATTTTCATGCACTTTTAACCATTCCATAAATCTTGTGTTTTGGGCCCCTGGAAGCATGAAAATCACTTTAAAAATGCTAATTTTAGCTCTAACACTGATGATCCACCTACAAATGTGAACTGACGTTCAAAAATAAAACATTTGAAAACGGACCATTTTCCACATTTCTGAAGCATGACGTAATGGGGGGGTGTTATCTCTTTTGTCAAAAATCAGCCGTTTTTGCTCGAACATTAAATGCCTCCAAATGGTATTTAATTAACTTCCCGAGCCCCTGGAAGCATGAAAATCACTTTAAACATGCTAATTTTAGCTCTAACACTGATGATCCACCTACAAATGTGAACTGACGTTCAAAAATAAAACATTTGAAAACGGACCATTTTCCACATTTCTGAAGCATGACGTAATGGGGGGGTGTTATCTCTGTTGTCGAAAATCAGCCGTTTTTGCTCGAACATTAAATGCCTCCAAATGGTATTTAATTAACTTCCCGGGGTGAAGAAACCCTTTTTGAGAACTCAGAGTGAGTAAATTGGCCATTTTCATGCACTTTTAACCATTCCATAAATCTTGTGTTTTGGGCCCCTGGAAGCATGAAAATCACTTTAAACATGCTAATTTTAGCTCTAACACTGATGATCCACCTACAAATGTGAACTGACGTTCAAAAATAAAACATTTGAAAACGGACCATTTTCCACATTTCTGAAGCATGACGTAATGGGGGGGTGTTATCTCTTTTGTCGAAAATCAGCCGTTTTTGCTCGAACATTAAATGCCTCCAAATGGTATTTAATTAACTTCCCGAGCCCCTGGAAGCATGAAAATCACTTTAAACATGCTAATTTTAGCTCTAACACTGATGATCCACCTACAAATGTGAACTGACGTTCAAAAATAAAACATTTGAAAACGGACCATTTTCCACATTTCTGAAGCATGACGTAATGGGGGGGTGTTATCTCTTTTGTCGAAAATCAGCCGTTTTTGCTCGAACATTAAATGCCTCCAAATGGTATTTAATTAACTTCCCTAGCCCCTGGAAGCATGAAAATCACTTTAAACATGCTAATTTTAGCTCTAACACTGATGATCCACCTACAAATGTGAACTGACGTTCAAAAATAAAACATTTGAAAACGGACCATTTTCCACATTTCTGAAGCATGACGTAATGGGGGGGTGTTATCTCTTTTGTCGAAAATCAGCCGTTTTTGCTCGAACATTAAATGCCTCCAAATGGTATTTAATTAACTTCCCGAGCCCCTGGAAGCATGAAAATCACTTTAAACATGCTAATTTTAGCTCTAACACTGATGATCCACCTACAAATGTGAACTGACGTTCAAAAATAAAACATTTGAAAACGGACCATTTTCCACATTTCTGAAGCATGACGTAATGGGGGGGTGTTATCTCTTTTGTCGAAAATCAGCCGTTTTTGCTCTAACATTAAATGCCTCCAAATGGTATTTAATTAACTTCCCGGGGTGAAGAAACCCTTTTTGAGAACTCAGAGTGAGTAAATTGGCCATTTTCATGCACTTTTAACCATTCCATAAATCTTGTGTTTTGGGCCCCAAGAAGCATGAAAATCACTTTAAACATGCTAATTTTAGCTCTAACACTGATGATCCACCTACAAATGTGAACTGACGTTCAAAAATAAAACATTTGAAAACGGACCATTTTCCACATTTCTGAAGCATGACGTAATGGGGGGGTGTTATCTCTTTTGTCGAAAATCAGCCGTTTTTGCTCTAACATTAAATGCCTCCAAATGGTATTTAATTAACTTCCCGGGGTGAAGAAACCCTTTTTGAGAACTCAGAGTGAGTAAATTGGCCATTTTCATGCACTTTTAACCATTCCATAAATCTTGTGTTTTGGGCCCCAAGAAGCATGAAAATCACTTTAAACATGCTAATTTTAGCTCTAACACTGATGATCCACCTACAAATGTGAACTGACGTTCAAAAATAAAACATTTGAAAACGGACCATTTTCCACATTTCTGAAGCATGACGTAATGGGGGGGTGTTATCTCTTTTGTCGAAAATCAGCCGTTTTTGCTCTAACATTAAATGCCTCCAAATGGTATTTAATTAACTTCCCGGGGTGAAGAAACCCTTTTTGAGAACTCAGAGTGAGTAAATTGGCCATTTTCATGCACTTTTAACCATTCCATAAATCTTGTGTTTTGGGCCCCAAGAAGCATGAAAATCACTTTAAACATGCTAATTTTAGCTCTAACACTGATGATCCACCTACAAATGTGAACTGACGTTCAAAAATAAAACATTTGAAAACGGACCATTTTCCACATTTCTGAAGCATGACGTAATGGGGGGGTGTTATCTCTTTTGTCGAAAATCAGCCGTTTTTGCTCGAACATTAAATGCCTCCAAATGGTATTTAATTAACTTCCCTAGCCCCTGGAAGCATGAAAATCACTTTAAACATGCTAATTTTAGCTCTAACACTGATGATCCACCTACAAATGTGAACTGACGTTCAAAAATAAAACATTTGAAAACGGACCATTTTCCACATTTCTGAAGCATGACGTAATGGGGGGGTGTTATCTCTTTTGTCGAAAATCAGCCGTTTTTGCTCGAACATTAAATGCCTCCAAATGGTATTTAATTAACTTCCCGAGCCCCTGGAAGCATGAAAATCACTTTAAACATGCTAATTTTAGCTCTAACACTGATGATCCACCTACAAATGTGAACTGACGTTCAAAAATAAAACATTTGAAAACGGACCATTTTCCACATTTCTGAAGCATGACGTAATGGGGGGGTGTTATCTCTTTTGTCGAAAATCAGCCGTTTTTGCTCTAACATTAAATGCCTCCAAATGGTATTTAATTAACTTCCCGGGGTGAAGAAACCCTTTTTGAGAACTCAGAGTGAGTAAATTGGCCATTTTCATGCACTTTTAACCATTCCATAAATCTTGTGTTTTGGGCCCCAAGAAGCATGAAAATCACTTTAAACATGCTAATTTTAGCTCTAACACTGATGATCCACCTACAAATGTGAACTGACGTTCAAAAATAAAACATTTGAAAACGGACCATTTTCCACATTTCTGAAGCATGACGTAATGGGGGGGTGTTATCTCTTTTGTCGAAAATCAGCCGTTTTTGCTCTAACATTAAATGCCTCCAAATGGTATTTAATTAACTTCCCGGGGTGAAGAAACCCTTTTTGAGAACTCAGAGTGAGTAAATTGGCCATTTTCATGCACTTTTAACCATTCCATAAATCTTGTGTTTTGGGCCCCAAGAAGCATGAAAATCACTTTAAACATGCTAATTTTAGCTCTAACACTGATGATCCACCTACAAATGTGAACTGACGTTCAAAAATAAAACATTTGAAAACGGACCATTTTCCACATTTCTGAAGCATGACGTAATGGGGGGGTGTTATCTCTTTTGTCGAAAATCAGCCGTTTTTGCTCTAACATTAAATGCCTCCAAATGGTATTTAATTAACTTCCCGGGGTGAAGAAACCCTTTTTGAGAACTCAGAGTGAGTAAATTGGCCATTTTCATGCACTTTTAACCATTCCATAAATCTTGTGTTTTGGGCCCCAAGAAGCATGAAAATCACTTTAAACATGCTAATTTTAGCTCTAACACTGATGATCCACCTACAAATGTGAACTGACGTTCAAAAATAAAACATTTGAAAACGGACCATTTTCCACATTTCTGAAGCATGACGTAATAGGGGGGTGTTATCTCTTTTGTCGAAAATCAGCCGTTTTTGCTCTAACATTAAATGCCTCCAAATGGTATTTAATTAACTTCCCGGGGTGAAGAAACCCTTTTTGAGAACTCAGAGTGAGTAAATTGGCCATTTTCATGCACTTTTAACCATTCCATAAATCTTGTGTTTTGGGCCCCAAGAAGCATGAAAATCACTTTAAACATGCTAATTTTAGCTCTAACACTGATGATCCACCTACAAATGTGAACTGACGTTCAAAAATAAAACATTTGAAAACGGACCATTTTCCACATTTCTGAAGCATGACGTAATGGGGGGGTGTTATCTCTTTTGTCGAAAATCAGCCGTTTTTGCTCGAACATTAAATGCCTCCAAATGGTATTTAATTAACTTCCCGGGGTGAAGAAACCCTTTTTGAGAACTCAGAGTGAGTAAATTGGCCATTTTCATGCACTTTTAACCATTCCATAAATCTTGTGTTTTGGGCCCCTGGAAGCATGAAAATCACTTTAAACATGCTAATTTTAGCTCTAACACTGATGATCCACCTACAAATGTGAACTGACGTTCAAAAATAAAACATTTGAAAACGGACCATTTTCCACATTTCTGAAGCATGACGTAATGGGGGGGTGTTATCTCTTTTGTCGAAAATCAGCCGTTTTTGCTCGAACATTAAATGCCTCCAAATGGTATTTAATTAACTTCCCGGGGTGAAGAAACCCTTTTTGAGAACTCAGAGTGAGTAAATTGGCCATTTTCATGCACTTTTAACCATTCCATAAATCTTGTGTTTTGGGCCCCTGGAAGCATGAAAATCACTTTAAACATGCTAATTTTAGCTCTAACACTGATGATCCACCTACAAATGTGAACTGACGTTCAAAAATAAAACATTTGAAAACGGACCATTTTCCACATTTCTGAAGCATGACGTAATGGGGGGGTGTTATCTCTTTTGTCGAAAATCAGCCGTTTTTGCTCTAACATTAAATGCCTCCAAATGGTATTTAATTAACTTCCCGGGGTGAAGAAACCCTTTTTGAGAACTCAGAGTGAGTAAATTGGCCATTTTCATGCACTTTTAACCATTCCATAAATCTTGTGTTTTGGGCCCCAAGAAGCATGAAAATCACTTTAAACATGCTAATTTTAGCTCTAACACTGATGATCCACCTACAAATGTGAACTGACGTTCAAAAATAAAACATTTGAAAACGGACCATTTTCCACATTTCTGAAGCATGACGTAATGGGGGGGTGTTATCTCTTTTGTCGAAAATCAGCCGTTTTTGCTCGAACATTAAATGCCTCCAAATGGTATTTAATTACCTTCCCGGGGTGAAGAAACCCTTTTTGAGAACTCAGAGTGAGTAAATTGGCCATTTTCATGCACTTTTAACCATTCCATAAATCTTGTGTTTTGGGCCCCTGGAAGCATGAAAATCACTTTAAACATGCTAATTTTAGCTCTAACACTGATGATCCACCTACAAATGTGAACTGACGTTCAAAAATAAAACATTTGAAAACGGACCATTTTCCACATTTCTGAAGCATGACGTAATGGGGGGGTGTTATCTCTTTTGTCGAAAATCAGCCGTTTTTGCTCGAACATTAAATGCCTCCAAATGGTATTTAATTAACTTCCCGGGGTGAAGAAACCCTTTTTGAGAACTCAGAGTGAGTAAATTGGCCATTTTCATGCACTTTTAACCATTCCATAAATCTTGTGTTTTGGGCCCCTGGAAGCATGAAAATCACTTTAAAAATGCTAATTTTAGCTCTAACACTGATGATCCACCTACAAATGTGAACTGACGTTCAAAAATAAAACATTTGAAAACGGACCATTTTCCACATTTCTGAAGCATGACGTAATGGGGGGGTGTTATCTCTTTTGTCAAAAATCAGCCGTTTTTGCTCGAACATTAAATGCCTCCAAATGGTATTTAATTAACTTCCCGAGCCCCTGGAAGCATGAAAATCACTTTAAACATGCTAATTTTAGCTCTAACACTGATGATCCACCTACAAATGTGAACTGACGTTCAAAAATAAAACATTTGAAAACGGACCATTTTCCACATTTCTGAAGCATGACGTAATGGGGGGTGTTATCTCTTTTGTCGAAAATCAGCCGTTTTTGCTCGAACATTAAATGCCTCCAAATGGTATTTAATTAACTTCCCGAGCCCCTGGAAGCATGAAAATCACTTTAAACATGCTAATTTTAGCTCTAACACTGATGATCCACCTACAAATGTGAACTGACGTTCAAAAATAAAACATTTGAAAACGGACCATTTTCCACATTTCTGAAGCATGACGTAATGGGGGGGTGTTATCTCTTTTGTCGAAAATCAGCCGTTTTTGCTCGAACATTAAATGCCTCCAAATGGTATTTAATTAACTTCCCGAGCCCCTGGAAGCATGAAAATCACTTTAAACATGCTAATTTTAGCTCTAACACTGATGATCCACCTACAAATGTGAACTGACGTTCAAAAATAAAACATTTGAAAACTGACCATTTTCCACATTTCTGAAGCATGACGTAATGGGGGGGTGTTATCTCTTTTGTCGAAAATCAGCCGTTTTTGCTCTAACATTAAATGCCTCCAAATGGTATTTAATTAACTTCCCGGGGTGAAGAAACCCTTTTTGAGAACTCAGAGTGAGTAAATTGGCCATTTTCATGCACTTTTAACCATTCCATAAATCTTGTGTTTTGGGCCCCTAGAAGCATGAAAATCACTTTAAACATGCTAATTTTAGCTCTAACACTGATGATCCACCTACAAATGTGAACTGACGTTCAAAAATAAAACATTTGAAAACGGACCATTTTCCACATTTCTGAAGCATGACGTAATGGGGGGGTGTTATCTCTTTTGTCGAAAATCAGCCGTTTTTGCTCGAACATTAAATGCCTCCAAATGGTATTTAATTAACTTCCTGAGCCCCTGGAAGCATGAAAATCACTTTAAACATGCTAATTTTAGCTCTAACACTGATGATCCACCTACAAATGTGAACTGACGTTCAAAAATAAAACATTTGAAAACGGACCATTTTCCACATTTCTGAAGCATGACGTAATGGGGGGGTGTTATCTCTTTTGTCGAAAATCAGCCGTTTTTGCTCTAACATTAAATGCCTCCAAATGGTATTTAATTAACTTCCCGAGCCCCTGGAAGCATGAAAATCACTTTAAACATGCTAATTTTAGCTCTAACACTGATGATCCACCTACAAATGTGAACTGACGTTCAAAAATAAAACATTTGAAAACGGACCATTTTCCACATTTCTGAAGCATGACGTAATGGGGGGGTGTTATCTCTTTTGTCGAAAATCAGCCGTTTTTGCTCGAACATTAAATGCCTCCAAATGGTATTTAATTAACTTCCCGGGGTGAAGAAACCCTTTTTGAGAACTCAGAGTGACTAAATTGGCCATTTTCATGCACTTTTAACCATTCCATAAATCTTGTGTTTTGGGCCCCTGGAAGCATGAAAATCACTTTAAACATGCTAATTTTAGCTCTAACACTGATGATCCACCTACAAATGTGAACTGACGTTCAAAAATAAAACATTTGAAAACGGACCATTTTCCACATTTCTGAAGCATGACGTAATGGGGGGGTGTTATCTCTTTTGTCGAAAATCAGCCGTTTTTGCTCGAACATTAAATGCCTCCAAATGGTATTTAATTAACTTCCCGGGGTGAAGAAACCCTTTTTGAGAACTCAGAGTGAGTAAATTGGCCATTTTCATGCACTTTTAACCATTCCATAAATCTTGTGTTTTGGGCCCCTGGAAGCATGAAAATCACTTTAAACATGCTAATTTTAGCTCTAACACTGATGATCCACCTACAAATGTGAACTGACGTTCAAAAATAAAACATTTGAAAACGGACCATTTTCCACATTTCTGAAGCATGACGTAATGGGGGGGTGTTATCTCTTTTGTCGAAAATCAGCCGTTTTTGCTCGAACATTAAATGCCTCCAAATGGTATTTAATTAACTTCCCGAGCCCCTGGAAGCATGAAAATCACTTTAAACATGCTAATTTTAGCTCTAACACTGATGATCCACCTACAAATGTGAACTGACGTTCAAAAATAAAAGATTTGAAAACGGACCATTTTCCACATTTCTGAAGCATGACGTAATGGGGGGGGTGTTATCTCTTTTGTCGAAAAACAGCCGTTTTTGCTCGAACATTAAATGCCTCCAAATGGTATTTAATTAACTTCCCGAGCCCCTGGAAGCATGAAAATCACTTTAAACATGCTAATTTTAGCTCTAACACTGATGATCCACCTACAAATGTGAACTGACGTTCAAAAATAAAACATTTGAAAACGGACCATTTTCCACATTTCTGAAGCATGACGTAATGGGGGGGTGTTATCTCTTTTGTCGAAAATCAGCCGTTTTTGCTCGAACATTAAATGACTCCAAATGGTATTTAATTAACTTCCCGGGGTGAAGAAACCCTTTTTGAGAACTCAGAGTGAGTAAATTGGCCATTTTCATGCACTGTTAACCATTCCATAAATCTTGTGTTTTGGGCCCCTGGAAGCATGAAAATCACTTTAAACATGCTAATTTTAGCTCTAACACTGATGATCCACCTACAAATGTGAACTGACGTTCAAAAATAAAACATTTGAAAACGGACCATTTTCCACATTTCTGAAGCATGACGTAATGGGGGGGTGTTATCTCTTTTGTCGAAAATCAGCCGTTTTTGCTCGAACATTAAATGCCTCCAAATGGTATTTAATTAACTTCCCGAGCCCCTGGAAGCATGAAAATCACTTTAAACATGCTAATTTTAGCTCTAACACTGATGATCCACCTACAAATGTGAACTGACGTTCAAAAATAAAACATTTGAAAACGGACCATTTTCCACATTTCTGAAGCATGACGTAATGGGGGGGTGTTATCTCTTTTGTTGAAAATCAGCCGTTTTTGCTCGAACATTAAATGCCTCCAAATGGTATTTAATTAACTTCCCGGGGTGAAGAAACCCTTTTTGAGAACTCAGAGTGAGTAAATTGGCCATTTTCATGCACTTTTAACCATTCCATAAATCTTGTGTTTTGGGCCCCAAGAAGCATGAAAATCACTTTAAACATGCTAATTTTAGCTCTAACACTGATGATCCACCTACAAATGTGAACTGACGTTCAAAAATAAAACATTTGAAAACGGACCATTTTCCACATTTCTGAAGCATGACGTAATGGGGGGGTGTTATCTCTTTTGTCGAAAATCAGCCGTTTTTGCTCGAACATTAAATGCCTCCAAATGGTATTTAATTAACTTCCCGGGGTGAAGAAACCCTTTTTGAGAACTCAGAGTGAGTAAATTGGCCATTTTCATGCACTTTTAACCATTCCATAAATCTTGTGTTTTGGGCCCCTGGAAGCATGAAAATCACTTTAAACATGCTAATTTTAGCTCTAACACTGATGATCCACCTACAAATGTGAACTGACGTTCAAAAATAAAACATTTGAAAACGGACCATTTTTCACATTTCTGAAGCATGACGTAATGGGGGGGTGTTATCTCTTTTGTCGAAAATCAGCCGTTTTTGCTCGAACATTAAATGCCTCCAAATGGTATTTAATTAACTTCCCGGGGTGAAGAAACCCTTTTTGAGAACTCAGAGTGAGTAAATTGGCCATTTTCATGCACTTTTAACCATTCCATAAATCTTGTGTTTTGGGCCCCTGGAAGCATGAAAATCACTTTAAACATGCTAATTTTAGCTCTAACACTGATGATCCACCTACAAATGTGAACTGACGTTCAAAAATAAAACATTTGAAAACGGACCATTTTCCACATTTCTGAAGCATGACGTAATGGGGGGGTGTTATCTCTTTTGTCGAAAATCAGCCGTTTTTGCACGAACATTAAATGCCTCCAAATGGTATTTAATTAACTTCCCGAGCCCCTGGAAGCATGAAAATCACTTTAAACATGCTAATTTTAGCTCTAACACTGATGATCCACCTACAAATGTGAACTGACGTTCAAAAATAAAACATTTGAAAACGGACCATTTTCCACATTTCTGAAGCATGACGTAATGGGGGGGTGTTATCTCTTTTGTCGAAAATCAGCCGTTTTTGCTCGAACATTAAATGCCTCCAAATGGTATTTAATTAACTTCCCGAGCCCCTGGAAGCATGAAAATCACTTTAAACATGCTAATTTTAGCTCTAACACTGATGATCCACCTACAAATGTGAACTGACGTTCAAAAATAAAACATTTGAAAACGGACCATTTTCCACATTTCTGAAGCATGACGTAATGGGGGGGTGTTATCTCTTTTGTCGAAAATCAGCCGTTTTTGCTCGAACATTAAATGCCTCCAAATGGTATTTAATTAACTTTCCGAGCCCCTGGAAGCATGAAAATCACTTTAAACATGCTAATTTTAGCTCTAACACTGATGATCCACCTACAAATGTGAACTGACGTTCAAAAATAAAACATTTGAAAACGGACCATTTTCCACATTTCTGAAGCATGACGTAATGGGGGGGTGTTATCTCTTTTGTCGAAAATCAGCCGTTTTTGCTCGAACATTAAATGCCTCCAAATGGTATTTAATTAACTTCCCGGGGTGAAGAAACCCTTTTTGAGAACTCAGAGTGAGTAAATTGGCCATTTTCATGCACTTTTAACCATTCCATAAATCTTGTGTTTTGGGCCCCTGGAAGCATGAAAATCACTTTAAACATGCTAATTTTAGCTCTAACACTGATGATCCACCTACAAATGTGAACTGACGTTCAAAAATAAAACATTTGAAAACGGACCATTTTCCACATTTCTGAAGCATGACGTAATGGGGGGGTGTTATCTCTTTTGTCGAAAATCAGCCGTTTTTGCTCGAACATTAAATGCCTCCAAATGGTATTTAATTGACTTCCCGGGGTGAAGAAACCCTTTTTGAGAACTCAGAGTGACTAAATTGGCCATTTTCATGCACTTTTAACCATTCCATAAATCTTGTGTTTTGGGCCTCTGGAAGCATGAAAATCACTTTAAACATGCTAATTTTAGCTCTAACACTGATGATCCACCTACAAATGTGAACTGACGTTCAAAAATAAAACATTTGAAAACGGACCATTTTCCACATTTCTGAAGCATGACGTAATGGGGGGGTGTTATCTCTTTTGTCGAAAATCAGCCGTTTTTGCTCGAACATTAAATGCCTCCAAATGGTATTTAATTAACTTCCCGGGGTGAAGAAACCCTTTTTGAGAACTCAGAGTGAGTAAATTGGCCATTTTCATGCACTTTTAACCATTCCATAAATCTTGTGTTTTGGGCCCCTGGAAGCATGAAAATCACTTTAAACATGCTAATTTTAGCTCTAACACTGATGATCCACCTACAAATGTGAACTGACGTTCAAAAATAAAACATTTGAAAACGGACCATTTTTCACATTTCTGAAGCATGACGTAATGGGGGGGTGTTATCTCTTTTGTCGAAAATCAGCCGTTTTTGCTCGAACATTAAATGCCTCCAAATGGTATTTAATTAACTTCCCGGGGTGAAGAAACCCTTTTTGAGAACTCAGAGTGAGTAAATTGGCCATTTTCATGCACTTTTAACCATTCCATAAATCTTGTGTTTTGGGCCCCCGGAAGCATGAAAATCACTTTAAACATGCTAATTTTAGCTCTAACACTGATGATCCACCTACAAATGTGAACTGACGTTCAAAAATAAAACATTTGAAAACGGACCATTTTCCACATTTCTGAAGCATGACGTAATGGGGGGGTGTTATCTCTTTTGTCGAAAATCAGCCGTTTTTGCACGAACATTAAATGCCTCCAAATGGTATTTAATTAACTTCCCGAGCCCCTGGAAGCATGAAAATCACTTTAAACATGCTAATTTTAGCTCTAACACTGATGATCCACCTACAAATGTGAACTGACGTTCAAAAATAAAACATTTGAAAACGGACCATTTTCCACATTTCTGAAGCATGACGTAATGGGGGGACGTTATCTCTTTTGTCGAAAATCAGCCGTTTTTGCTCGAACATTAAATGCCTCCAAATGGTATTTAATTAACTTCCCGAGCCCCTGGAAGCATGAAAATCACTTTAAACATGCTAATTTTAGCTCTAACACTGATGATCCACCTACAAATGTGAACTGACGTTCAAAAATAAAACATTTGAAAACGGACCATTTTCCACATTTCTGAAGCATGACGTAATGGGGGGGTGTTATCTCTTTTGTCGAAAATCAGCCGTTTTTGCTCGAACATTAAATGCCTCCAAATGGTATTTAATTAACTTCCCGAGCCCCTGGAAGCATGAAAATCACTTTAAACATGCTAATTTTAGCTCTAACACTGATGATCCACCTACAAATGTGAACTGACGTTCAAAAATAAAACATTTGAAAACGGACCATTTTCCACATTTCTGAAGCATGACGTAATGGGGGGGTGTTATCTCTTTTGTCGAAAATCAGCCGTTTTTGCTCGAACATTAAATGCCTCCAAATGGTATTTAATTAACTTCCCGGGGTGAAGAAACCCTTTTTGAGAACTCAGAGTGAGTAAATTGGCCATTTTCATGCACTTTTAACCATTCCATAAATCTTGTGTTTTGGGCCCCTGGAAGCATGAAAATCACTTTAAACATGCTAATTTTAGCTCTAACACTGATGATCCACCTACAAATGTGAACTGACGTTCAAAAATAAAACATTTGAAAACGGACCATTTTCCACATTTCTGAAGCATGACGTAATGGGGGGGTGTTATCTCTTTTGTCGAAAATCAGCCGTTTTTGCTCGAACATTAAATGCCTCCAAATGGTATTTAATTAACTTCCCGAGCCCCTGGAAGCATGAAAATCACTTTAAACATGCTAATTTTAGCTCTAACACTGATGATCCACCTACAAATGTGAACTGACGTTCAAAAATAAAACATTTGAAAACGGACCATTTTCCACATTTCTGAAGCATGACGTAATGGGGGGGTGTTATCTCTTTTGTCGAAAATCAGCCGTTTTTGCTCTAACATTAAATGCCTCCAAATGGTATTTAATTAACTTCCCGAGCCCCTGGAAGCATGAAAATCACTGAAGCATGAAAATCACTTTAAACATGCTAATTTTAGCTCTAACACTGATGATCCACCTACAAATGTGAACTGACGTTCAAAAATAAAACATTTGAAAACGGACCATTTTCCACATTTCTGAAGCATGACGTAATGGGGGGGTGTTATCTCTTTTGTCGAAAATCAGCCGTTTTTGCTCGAACATTAAATGCCTCCAAATGGTATTTAATTAACTTCCGAGCCCCTGGAAGCATGAAAATCACTTTAAACATGCTAATTTTAGCTCTAACACTGATGATCCACCTACAAATGTGAACTGACGTTCAAAATAAAACATTTGAAAACGGACCATTTTCCACATTTCTGAAGCATGACGTAATGGGGGGTGTTATCTCTTTTGTCGAAAATCAGCCGTTTTTGCTCGAACATTAAATGCCTCCAAATGGTATTTAATTAACTTCCCGAGCCCCTGGAAGCATGAAAATCACTTTAAACATGCTAATTTTAGCTCTAACACTGATGATCCACCTACAAATGTGAACTGACGTTCAAAATAAAACATTTGAAAACGGACCATTTTCTACATTTCTGAAGCATGACGTAATGGGGGGGTGTTATCTCTTTTGTCGAAAATCAGCCGTTTTTGCTCGAACATTAAATGCCTCCAAATGGTATTTAATTAACTTCCCGAGCCCCTGGAAGCATGAAAATCACTTTAAACATGCTAATTTTAGCTCTAACACTGATGATCCACCTACAAATGTGAACTGACGTTCAAAAATAAAACATTTGAAACGGACCATTTTCCACATTTCTGAAGCATGACGTAATGGGGGGTGGTATCTCTTTTGTCGAAAATCAGCCGTTTTTGCTCGAACATTAAATGCCTCCAAATGGTATTTAATTAACTTCCCGAGCCCCTGGAAGCATGAAAATCACTTTAAACATGCTAATTTTAGCTCTAACACTGATGATCCACCTACAAATGTGAACTGACGTTCAAAAATAAAACATTTGAAAACGGACCATTTTCCACATTTCTGAAGCATGACGTAATGGGGGGGTGTTATCTCTTTTGTCGAAAATCAGCCGTTTTTGCTCGAACATTAAATGCCTCCAAATGGTATTTAATTAACTTCCCGAGCCCCTGGAAGCATGAAAATCACTTTAAACATGCTAATTTTAGCTCTAACACTGATGATCCACCTATAAATGTGAACTGACGTTCAAAAATAAAACATTTGAAAACGGACCATTTTCCACATTTCTGAAGCATGACGTAATGGGGGGGTGTTATCTCTTTTGTCGAAAATCAGCCGTTTTTGCTCGAACATTAAATGCCTCCAAATGGTATTTAATTAACTTCCCGAGCCCCTGGAAGCATGAAAATCACTTTAAACATGCTAATTTTAGCTCTAACACTGATGATCCACCTACAAATGTGAACTGACGTTCAAAAATAAAACATTTGAAAACGGACCATTTTCCACATTTCTGAAGCATGACGTAATGGGGGGGTGTTATCTCTTTTGTCGAAAATCAGCCGTTTTTGCTCGAACATTAAATGCCTCCAAATGGTATTTAATTAACTTCCCGGGTGAAGAAACCCTTTTTGAGAACTCAGAGTGAGTAAATTGGCCATTTTCATGCACTTTTAACCATTCCATAAATCTTGTGTTTTGGCCCCTGGAAGCATGAAAATCACTTTAAACATGCTAATTTTAGCTCTAACACTGATGATCCACCTACAAATGTGAACTGACGTTCAAAAATAAAACATTTGAAAACGGACCATTTTCCACATTCCTGAAGCATGACGTAATGGGGGGGTGTTATCTCTTTTGTCGAAAATCAGCCGTTTTGGCTCGAACATTAAATGCCTCCAAATGGTATTTAATTAACTTCCCGGGTGAAGAAACCCTTTTTGAGAACTCAGAGTGAGTAAATTGGCCATTTTCATGCACTTTTAACCATTCCATAAATCTTGTGTTTTGGGCCCCTGGAAGCATGAAAATCACTTTAAACATGCTAATTTTAGCTCTAACACTGATGATCCACCTACAAATGTGAACTGACGTTCAAAAATAAAACATTTGAAAACGGACCATTTTCCACATTTCTGAAGCATGACGTAATGGGGGGGTGTTATCTCTTTTGTCGAAAATCAGCCGTTTTTGCTCGAACATTAAATGCCTCCAAATGGTATTTAATTAACTTCCCTAGCCCCTGGAAGCATGAAAATCACTTTAAACATGCTAATTTTAGCTCTAACACTGATGATCCACCTACAAATGTGAACTGACGTTCAAAAATAAAACATTTGAAAACGGACCATTTTCCACATTTCTGAAGCATGACGTAATGGGGGGGTGTTATCTCTTTTGTCGAAAATCAGCCGTTTTTGCTCGAACATTAAATGCCTCCAAATGGTATTTAATTAACTTCCCGAGCCCCTGGAAGCATGAAAATCACTTTAAACATGCTAATTTTAGCTCTAACACTGATGATCCACCTACAAATGTGAACTGACGTTCAAAAATAAAACATTTGAAAACGGACCATTTTCCACATTTCTGAAGCATGACGTAATGGGGGGGTGTTATCTCTTTTGTCGAAAATCAGCCGTTTTTGCTCTAACATTAAATGCCTCCAAATGGTATTTAATTAACTTCCGGGTGAAGAAACCTTTTGAGAACTCAGAGTGAGTAAATTGGCCATTTTCATGCACTTTTAACCATTCCATAAATCTTGTGTTTGGCCCAAGAAGCATGAAAATCACTTTAAACATGCTAATTTTAGCTCTAACACTGATGATCCACCTACAAATGTGAACTGACGTTCAAAAATAAAACATTTGAAAACGGACCATTTTCCACATTTCTGAAGCATGACGTAATGGGGGGGTGTTATCTCTTTTGTCGAAAATCAGCCGTTTTTGCTCTAACATTAAATGCCTCCAAATGGTATTTAATTAACTTCCCGGGGTGAAGAAACCCTTTTTGAGAACTCAGAGTGAGTAAATTGGCCATTTCATGCACTTTTAACCATTCCATAAATCTTGTGTTTTGGGCCCCAAGAAGCATGAAAATCACTTTAAACATGCTAATTTTAGCTCTAACACTGATGATCCACCTACAAATGTGAACTGACGTTCAAAAATAAAACATTTGAAAACGGACCATTTTCCACATTTCTGAAGCATGACGTAATGGGGGGGTGTTATCTCTTTTGTCGAAAATCAGCCGTTTTTGCTCTAACATTAAATGCCTCCAAATGGTATTTAATTAACTTCCCGGGGTGAAGAAACCCTTTTTGAGAACTCAGAGTGAGTAAATTGGCCATTTTCATGCACTTTTAACCATTCCATAAATCTTGTGTTTTGGGCCCCAAGAAGCATGAAAATCACTTTAAACATGCTAATTTTAGCTCTAACACTGATGATCCACCTACAAATGTGAACTGACGTTCAAAATAAAACATTTGAAAACGGACCATTTTCCACATTTCTGAAGCATGACGTAATAGGGGGGTGTTATCTCTTTTGTCGAAAATCAGCCGTTTTTGCTCTAACATTAAATGCCTCCAAATGGTATTTAATTAACTTCCCGGGGTGAAGAAACCCTTTTTGAGAACTCAGAGTGAGTAAATTGGCCATTTTCATGCACTTTTAACCATTCCATAAATCTTGTGTTTTGGGCCCCAAGAAGCATGAAAATCACTTTAAACATGCTAATTTTAGCTCTAACACTGATGATCCACCTACAAATGTGAACTGACGTTCAAAAATAAAACATTTGAAAACGGACCATTTTCCACATTTCTGAAGCATGACGTAATGGGGGGGTGTTATCTCTTTTGTCGAAAATCAGCCGTTTTTGCTCGAACATTAAATGCCTCCAAATGGTATTTAATTAACTTCCCGGGGTGAAGAAACCCTTTTTGAGAACTCAGAGTGAGTAAATTGGCCATTTTCATGCACTTTTAACCATTCCATAAATCTTGTGTTTTGGGCCCCTGGAAGCATGAAAATCACTTTAAACATGCTAATTTTAGCTCTAACACTGATGATCCACCTACAAATGTGAACTGACGTTCAAAAATAAAACATTTGAAAACGGACCATTTTCCACATTTCTGAAGCATGACGTAATGGGGGGGTGTTATCTCTTTTGTCGAAAATCAGCCGTTTTTGCTCGAACATTAAATGCCTCCAAATGGTATTTAATTAACTTCCCGGGGTGAAGAAACCCTTTTTGAGAACTCAGAGTGAGTAAATTGGCCATTTTCATGCACTTTTAACCATTCCATAAATCTTGTGTTTTGGGCCCCTGGAAGCATGAAAATCACTTTAAACATGCTAATTTTAGCTCTAACACTGATGATCCACCTACAAATGTGAACTGACGTTCAAAAATAAAACATTTGAAAACGGACCATTTTCCACATTTCTGAAGCATGACGTAATGGGGGGGTGTTATCTCTTTTGTCGAAAATCAGCCGTTTTTGCTCGAACATTAAATGCCTCCAAATGGTATTTAATTACCTTCCCGGGGTGAAGAAACCCTTTTTGAGAACTCAGAGTGAGTAAATTGGCCATTTTCATGCACTTTTAACCATTCCATAAATCTTGTGTTTTGGGCCCCTGGAAGCATGAAAATCACTTTAAACATGCTAATTTTAGCTCTAACACTGATGATCCACCTACAAATGTGAACTGACGTTCAAAAATAAAACATTTGAAAACGGACCATTTTCCACATTTCTGAAGCATGACGTAATGGGGGGGTGTTATCTCTTTTGTCGAAAATCAGCCGTTTTTGCTCGAACATTAAATGCCTCCAAATGGTATTTAATTAACTTCCCGGGGTGAAGAAACCCTTTTTGAGAACTCAGAGTGAGTAAATTGGCCATTTTCATGCACTTTTAACCATTCCATAAATCTTGTGTTTTGGGCCCCTGGAAGCATGAAAATCACTTTAAAAATGCTAATTTTAGCTCTAACACTGATGATCCACCTACAAATGTGAACTGACGTTCAAAAATAAAACATTTGAAAACGGACCATTTTCCACATTTCTGAAGCATGACGTAATGGGGGGGTGTTATCTCTTTTGTCAAAAATCAGCCGTTTTTGCTCGAACATTAAATGCCTCCAAATGGTATTTAATTAACTTCCCGAGCCCCTGGAAGCATGAAAATCACTTTAAACATGCTAATTTTAGCTCTAACACTGATGATCCACCTACAAATGTGAACTGACGTTCAAAAATAAAACATTTGAAAACGGACCATTTTCCACATTTCTGAAGCATGACGTAATGGGGGGTGTTATCTCTTTTGTCGAAAATCAGCCGTTTTTGCTCGAACATTAAATGCCTCCAAATGGTATTTAATTAACTTCCCGAGCCCCTGGAAGCATGAAAATCACTTTAAACATGCTAATTTTAGCTCTAACACTGATGATCCACCTACAAATGTGAACTGACGTTCAAAAATAAAACATTTGAAAACGGACCATTTTCCACATTTCTGAAGCATGACGTAATGGGGGGGTGTTATCTCTTTTGTCGAAAATCAGCCGTTTTTGCTCGAACATTAAATGCCTCCAAATGGTATTTAATTAACTTCCCGAGCCCCTGGAAGCATGAAAATCACTTTAAACATGCTAATTTTAGCTCTAACACTGATGATCCACCTACAAATGTGAACTGACGTTCAAAAATAAAACATTTGAAAACTGACCATTTTCCACATTTCTGAAGCATGACGTAATGGGGGGGTGTTATCTCTTTTGTCGAAAATCAGCCGTTTTTGCTCTAACATTAAATGCCTCCAAATGGTATTTAATTAACTTCCCGGGGTGAAGAAACCCTTTTTGAGAACTCAGAGTGAGTAAATTGGCCATTTTCATGCACTTTTAACCATTCCATAAATCTTGTGTTTTGGGCCCCTAGAAGCATGAAAATCACTTTAAACATGCTAATTTTAGCTCTAACACTGATGATCCACCTACAAATGTGAACTGACGTTCAAAAATAAAACATTTGAAAACGGACCATTTTCCACATTTCTGAAGCATGACGTAATGGGGGGGTGTTATCTCTTTTGTCGAAAATCAGCCGTTTTTGCTCGAACATTAAATGCCTCCAAATGGTATTTAATTAACTTCCTGAGCCCCTGGAAGCATGAAAATCACTTTAAACATGCTAATTTTAGCTCTAACACTGATGATCCACCTACAAATGTGAACTGACGTTCAAAAATAAAACATTTGAAAACGGACCATTTTCCACATTTCTGAAGCATGACGTAATGGGGGGGTGTTATCTCTTTTGTCGAAAATCAGCCGTTTTTGCTCTAACATTAAATGCCTCCAAATGGTATTTAATTAACTTCCCGAGCCCCTGGAAGCATGAAAATCACTTTAAACATGCTAATTTTAGCTCTAACACTGATGATCCACCTACAAATGTGAACTGACGTTCAAAAATAAAACATTTGAAAACGGACCATTTTCCACATTTCTGAAGCATGACGTAATGGGGGGGTGTTATCTCTTTTGTCGAAAATCAGCCGTTTTTGCTCGAACATTAAATGCCTCCAAATGGTATTTAATTAACTTCCCGGGGTGAAGAAACCCTTTTTGAGAACTCAGAGTGAGTAAATTGGCCATTTTCATGCACTTTTAACCATTCCATAAATCTTGTGTTTTGGGCCCCTGGAAGCATGAAAATCACTTTAAACATGCTAATTTTAGCTCTAACACTGATGATCCACCTACAAATGTGAACTGACGTTCAAAAATAAAACATTTGAAAACGGACCATTTTCCACATTTCTGAAGCATGACGTAATGGGGGGGTGTTATCTCTTTTGTCGAAAATCAGCCGTTTTTGCTCGAACATTAAATGCCTCCAAATGGTATTTAATTAACTTCCCGGGGTGAAGAAACCCTTTTTGAGAACTCAGAGTGAGTAAATTGGCCATTTTCATGCACTTTTAACCATTCCATAAATCTTGTGTTTTGGGCCCCTGGAAGCATGAAAATCACTTTAAACATGCTAATTTTAGCTCTAACACTGATGATCCACCTACAAATGTGAACTGACGTTCAAAAATAAAACATTTGAAAACGGACCATTTTCCACATTTCTGAAGCATGACGTAATGGGGGGGTGTTATCTCTTTTGTCGAAAATCAGCCGTTTTTGCTCGAACATTAAATGCCTCCAAATGGTATTTAATTAACTTCCCGGGGTGAAGAAACCCTTTTTGAGAACTCAGAGTGAGTAAATTGGCCATTTTCATGCACTTTTAACCATTCCATAAATCTTGTGTTTTGGGCCCCTGGAAGCATGAAAATCACTTTAAACATGCTAATTTTAGCTCTAACACTGATGATCCACCTACAAATGTGAACTGACGTTCAAAAATAAAACATTTGAAAACGGACCATTTTCCACATTTCTGAAGCATGACGTAATGGGGGGGTGTTATCTCTTTTGTCGAAAATCAGCCGTTTTTGCTCGAACATTAAATGCCTCCAAATGGTATTTAATTAACTTCCCGAGCCCCTGGAAGCATGAAAATCACTTTAAACATGCTAATTTTAGCTCTAACACTGATGATCCACCTACAAATGTGAACTGACGTTCAAAAATAAAAGATTTGAAAACGGACCATTTTCCACATTTCTGAAGCATGACGTAATGGGGGGGGTGTTATCTCTTTTGTCGAAAAACAGCCGTTTTTGCTCGAACATTAAATGCCTCCAAATGGTATTTAATTAACTTCCCGAGCCCCTGGAAGCATGAAAATCACTTTAAACATGCTAATTTTAGCTCTAACACTGATGATCCACCTACAAATGTGAACTGACGTTCAAAAATAAAACATTTGAAAACGGACCATTTTCCACATTTCTGAAGCATGACGTAATGGGGGGGTGTTATCTCTTTTGTCGAAAATCAGCCGTTTTTGCTCGAACATTAAATGACTCCAAATGGTATTTAATTAACTTCCCGGGGTGAAGAAACCCTTTTTGAGAACTCAGAGTGAGTAAATTGGCCATTTTCATGCACTGTTAACCATTCCATAAATCTTGTGTTTTGGGCCCCTGGAAGCATGAAAATCACTTTAAACATGCTAATTTTAGCTCTAACACTGATGATCCACCTACAAATGTGAACTGACGTTCAAAAATAAAACATTTGAAAACGGACCATTTTCCACATTTCTGAAGCATGACGTAATGGGGGGGTGTTATCTCTTTTGTCGAAAATCAGCCGTTTTTGCTCGAACATTAAATGCCTCCAAATGGTATTTAATTAACTTCCCGAGCCCCTGGAAGCATGAAAATCACTTTAAACATGCTAATTTTAGCTCTAACACTGATGATCCACCTACAAATGTGAACTGACGTTCAAAAATAAAACATTTGAAAACGGACCATTTTCCACATTTCTGAAGCATGACGTAATGGGGGGGTGTTATCTCTTTTGTTGAAAATCAGCCGTTTTTGCTCGAACATTAAATGCCTCCAAATGGTATTTAATTAACTTCCCGGGGTGAAGAAACCCTTTTTGAGAACTCAGAGTGAGTAAATTGGCCATTTTCATGCACTTTTAACCATTCCATAAATCTTGTGTTTTGGGCCCCAAGAAGCATGAAAATCACTTTAAACATGCTAATTTTAGCTCTAACACTGATGATCCACCTACAAATGTGAACTGACGTTCAAAAATAAAACATTTGAAAACGGACCATTTTCCACATTTCTGAAGCATGACGTAATGGGGGGGTGTTATCTCTTTTGTCGAAAATCAGCCGTTTTTGCTCGAACATTAAATGCCTCCAAATGGTATTTAATTAACTTCCCGGGGTGAAGAAACCCTTTTTGAGAACTCAGAGTGAGTAAATTGGCCATTTTCATGCACTTTTAACCATTCCATAAATCTTGTGTTTTGGGCCCCTGGAAGCATGAAAATCACTTTAAACATGCTAATTTTAGCTCTAACACTGATGATCCACCTACAAATGTGAACTGACGTTCAAAAATAAAACATTTGAAAACGGACCATTTTTCACATTTCTGAAGCATGACGTAATGGGGGGGTGTTATCTCTTTTGTCGAAAATCAGCCGTTTTTGCTCGAACATTAAATGCCTCCAAATGGTATTTAATTAACTTCCCGAGCCCCTGGAAGCATGAAAATCACTTTAAACATGCTAATTTTAGCTCTAACACTGATGATCCACCTACAAATGTGAACTGACGTTCAAAAATAAAACATTTGAAAACTGACCATTTTCCACATTTCTGAAGCATGACGTAATGGGGGGGTGTTATCTCTTTTGTCGAAAATCAGCCGTTTTTGCTCTAACATTAAATGCCTCCAAATGGTATTTAATTAACTTCCCGGGGTGAAGAAACCCTTTTTGAGAACTCAGAGTGAGTAAATTGGCCATTTTCATGCACTTTTAACCATTCCATAAATCTTGTGTTTTGGGCCCCTAGAAGCATGAAAATCACTTTAAACATGCTAATTTTAGCTCTAACACTGATGATCCACCTACAAATGTGAACTGACGTTCAAAAATAAAACATTTGAAAACGGACCATTTTCCACATTTCTGAAGCATGACGTAATGGGGGGGTGTTATCTCTTTTGTCGAAAATCAGCCGTTTTTGCTCGAACATTAAATGCCTCCAAATGGTATTTAATTAACTTCCTGAGCCCCTGGAAGCATGAAAATCACTTTAAACATGCTAATTTTAGCTCTAACACTGATGATCCACCTACAAATGTGAACTGACGTTCAAAAATAAAACATTTGAAAACGGACCATTTTCCACATTTCTGAAGCATGACGTAATGGGGGGGTGTTATCTCTTTTGTCGAAAATCAGCCGTTTTTGCTCTAACATTAAATGCCTCCAAATGGTATTTAATTAACTTCCCGAGCCCCTGGAAGCATGAAAATCACTTTAAACATGCTAATTTTAGCTCTAACACTGATGATCCACCTACAAATGTGAACTGACGTTCAAAAATAAAACATTTGAAAACGGACCATTTTCCACATTTCTGAAGCATGACGTAATGGGGGGGTGTTATCTCTTTTGTCGAAAATCAGCCGTTTTTGCTCGAACATTAAATGCCTCCAAATGGTATTTAATTAACTTCCCGGGGTGAAGAAACCCTTTTTGAGAACTCAGAGTGAGTAAATTGGCCATTTTCATGCACTTTTAACCATTCCATAAATCTTGTGTTTTGGGCCCCTGGAAGCATGAAAATCACTTTAAACATGCTAATTTTAGCTCTAACACTGATGATCCACCTACAAATGTGAACTGACGTTCAAAAATAAAACATTTGAAAACGGACCATTTTCCACATTTCTGAAGCATGACGTAATGGGGGGGTGTTATCTCTTTTGTCGAAAATCAGCCGTTTTTGCTCGAACATTAAATGCCTCCAAATGGTATTTAATTAACTTCCCGGGGTGAAGAAACCCTTTTTGAGAACTCAGAGTGACTAAATTGGCCATTTTCATGCACTTTTAACCATTCCATAAATCTTGTGTTTTGGGCCCCTGGAAGCATGAAAATCACTTTAAACATGCTAATTTTAGCTCTAACACTGATGATCCACCTACAAATGTGAACTGACGTTCAAAAATAAAACATTTGAAAACGGACCATTTTCCACATTTCTGAAGCATGACGTAATGGGGGGGTGTTATCTCTTTTGTCGAAAATCAGCCGTTTTTGCTCGAACATTAAATGCCTCCAAATGGTATTTAATTAACTTCCCGGGGTGAAGAAACCCTTTTTGAGAACTCAGAGTGAGTAAATTGGCCATTTTCATGCACTTTTAACCATTCCATAAATCTTGTGTTTTGGGCCCCTGGAAGCATGAAAATCACTTTAAACATGCTAATTTTAGCTCTAACACTGATGATCCACCTACAAATGTGAACTGACGTTCAAAAATAAAACATTTGAAAACGGACCATTTTCCACATTTCTGAAGCATGACGTAATGGGGGGGTGTTATCTCTTTTGTCGAAAATCAGCCGTTTTTGCTCGAACATTAAATGCCTCCAAATGGTATTTAATTAACTTCCCGAGCCCCTGGAAGCATGAAAATCACTTTAAACATGCTAATTTTAGCTCTAACACTGATGATCCACCTACAAATGTGAACTGACGTTCAAAAATAAAAGATTTGAAAACGGACCATTTTCCACATTTCTGAAGCATGACGTAATGGGGGGGGTGTTATCTCTTTTGTCGAAAAACAGCCGTTTTTGCTCGAACATTAAATGCCTCCAAATGGTATTTAATTAACTTCCCGAGCCCCTGGAAGCATGAAAATCACTTTAAACATGCTAATTTTAGCTCTAACACTGATGATCCACCTACAAATGTGAACTGACGTTCAAAAATAAAACATTTGAAAACGGACCATTTTCCACATTTCTGAAGCATGACGTAATGGGGGGGTGTTATCTCTTTTGTCGAAAATCAGCCGTTTTTGCTCGAACATTAAATGACTCCAAATGGTATTTAATTAACTTCCCGGGGTGAAGAAACCCTTTTTGAGAACTCAGAGTGAGTAAATTGGCCATTTTCATGCACTGTTAACCATTCCATAAATCTTGTGTTTTGGGCCCCTGGAAGCATGAAAATCACTTTAAACATGCTAATTTTAGCTCTAACACTGATGATCCACCTACAAATGTGAACTGACGTTCAAAAATAAAACATTTGAAAACGGACCATTTTCCACATTTCTGAAGCATGACGTAATGGGGGGGTGTTATCTCTTTTGTCGAAAATCAGCCGTTTTTGCTCGAACATTAAATGCCTCCAAATGGTATTTAATTAACTTCCCGAGCCCCTGGAAGCATGAAAATCACTTTAAACATGCTAATTTTAGCTCTAACACTGATGATCCACCTACAAATGTGAACTGACGTTCAAAAATAAAACATTTGAAAACGGACCATTTTCCACATTTCTGAAGCATGACGTAATGGGGGGGTGTTATCTCTTTTGTTGAAAATCAGCCGTTTTTGCTCGAACATTAAATGCCTCCAAATGGTATTTAATTAACTTCCCGGGGTGAAGAAACCCTTTTTGAGAACTCAGAGTGAGTAAATTGGCCATTTTCATGCACTTTTAACCATTCCATAAATCTTGTGTTTTGGGCCCCAAGAAGCATGAAAATCACTTTAAACATGCTAATTTTAGCTCTAACACTGATGATCCACCTACAAATGTGAACTGACGTTCAAAAATAAAACATTTGAAAACGGACCATTTTCCACATTTCTGAAGCATGACGTAATGGGGGGGTGTTATCTCTTTTGTCGAAAATCAGCCGTTTTTGCTCGAACATTAAATGCCTCCAAATGGTATTTAATTAACTTCCCGGGGTGAAGAAACCCTTTTTGAGAACTCAGAGTGAGTAAATTGGCCATTTTCATGCACTTTTAACCATTCCATAAATCTTGTGTTTTGGGCCCCTGGAAGCATGAAAATCACTTTAAACATGCTAATTTTAGCTCTAACACTGATGATCCACCTACAAATGTGAACTGACGTTCAAAAATAAAACATTTGAAAACGGACCATTTTTCACATTTCTGAAGCATGACGTAATGGGGGGGTGTTATCTCTTTTGTCGAAAATCAGCCGTTTTTGCTCGAACATTAAATGCCTCCAAATGGTATTTAATTAACTTCCCGGGGTGAAGAAACCCTTTTTGAGAACTCAGAGTGAGTAAATTGGCCATTTTCATGCACTTTTAACCATTCCATAAATCTTGTGTTTTGGGCCCCTGGAAGCATGAAAATCACTTTAAACATGCTAATTTTAGCTCTAACACTGATGATCCACCTACAAATGTGAACTGACGTTCAAAAATAAAACATTTGAAAACGGACCATTTTCCACATTTCTGAAGCATGACGTAATGGGGGGGTGTTATCTCTTTTGTCGAAAATCAGCCGTTTTTGCTCGAACATTAAATGCCTCCAAATGGTATTTAATTAACTTCCCGAGCCCCTGGAAGCATGAAAATCACTTTAAACATGCTAATTTTAGCTCTAACACTGATGATCCACCTACAAATGTGAACTGACGTTCAAAAATAAAACATTTGAAAACGGACCATTTTCCACATTTCTGAAGCATGACGTAATGGGGGGGTGTTATCTCTTTTGTCGAAAATCAGCCGTTTTTGCTCGAACATTAAATGCCTCCAAATGGTATTTAATTAACTTCCCGAGCCCCTGGAAGCATGAAAATCACTTTAAACATGCTAATTTTAGCTCTAACACTGATGATCCACCTACAAATGTGAACTGACGTTCAAAAATAAAACATTTGAAAACGGACCATTTTCCACATTTCTGAAGCATGACGTAATGGGGGGTGTTATCTCTTTTGTCGAAAATCAGCCGTTTTTGCTCGAACATTAAATGCCTCCAAATGGTATTTAATTAACTTCCCGAGCCCCTGGAAGCATGAAAATCACTTTAAACATGCTAATTTTAGCTCTAACACTGATGATCCACCTACAAATGTGCACTGACGTTCAAAAATAAAACATTTGAAAACGGACCATTTTCCACATTTCTGAAGCATGACGTAATGGGGGGGTGTTATCTCTTTTGTCGAAAATCAGCCGTTTTTGCTCGAACATTAAATGCCTCCAAATGGTATTTAATTAACTTCCCGAGCCCCTGGAAGCATGAAAATCACTTTAAACATGCTAATTTTAGCTCTAACACTGATGATCCACCTACAAATGTGAACTGACGTTCAAAAATAAAACATTTGAAAACGGACCATTTTCCACATTTCTGAAGCATGACGTAATGGGGGGGTGGTATCTCTTTTGTCGAAAATCAGCCGTTTTTGCTCGAACATTAAATGCCTCCAAATGGTATTTAATTAACTTCCCGAGCCCCTGGAAGCATGAAAATCACTTTAAACATGCTAATTTTAGCTCTAACACTGATGATCCACCTACAAATGTGAACTGACGTTCAAAAATAAAACATTTGAAAACGGACCATTTTCCACATTTCTGAAGCATGACGTAATGGGGGGGTGTTATCTCTTTTGTCGAAAATCAGCCGTTTTTGCTCGAACATTAAATGCCTCCAAATGGTATTTAATTAACTTCCCGAGCCCCTGGAAGCATGAAAATCACTTTAAACATGCTAATTTTAGCTCTAACACTGATGATCCACCTACAAATGTGAACTGACGTTCAAAAATAAAACATTTGAAAACGGACCATTTTCCACATTTCTGAAGCATGACGTAATGGGGGGGTGTTATCTCTTTTGTCGAAAATCAGCCGTTTTTGCTCGAACATTAAATGCCTCCAAATGGTATTTAATTAACTTCCCGAGCCCCTGGAAGCATGAAAATCACTTTAAACATGCTAATTTTAGCTCTAACACTGATGATCCACCTACAAATGTGAACTGACGTTCAAAAATAAAACATTTGAAAACGGACCATTTTCCACATTTCTGAAGCATGACGTAATGGGGGGGTGTTATCTCTTTTGTCGAAAATCAGCCGTTTTTGCTCGAACATTAAATGCCTCCAAATGGTATTTAATTAACTTCCCGGGGTGAAGAAACCCTTTTTGAGAACTCAGAGTGAGTAAATTGGCCATTTTCATGCACTTTTAACCATTCCATAAATCTTGTGTTTTGGGCCCCTGGAAGCATGAAAATCACTTTAAACATGCTAATTTTAGCTCTAACACTGATGATCCACCTACAAATGTGAACTGACGTTCAAAAATAAAACATTTGAAAACGGACCATTTTCCACATTTCTGAAGCATGACGTAATGGGGGGGTGTTATCTCTTTTGTCGAAAATCAGCCGTTTTTGCTCGAACATTAAATGCCTCCAAATGGTATTTAATTAACTTCCCGAGCCCCTGGAAGCATGAAAATCACTTTAAACATGCTAATTTTAGCTCTAACACTGATGATCCACCTACAAATGTGAACTGACGTTCAAAAATAAAAGATTTGAAAACGGACCATTTTCCACATTTCTGAAGCATGACGTAATGGGGGGGTGTTATCTCTTTTGTCGAAAAACAGCCGTTTTTGCTCGAACATTAAATGCCTCCAAATGGTATTTAATTAACTTCCCGAGCCCCTGGAAGCATGAAAATCACTTTAAACATGCTAATTTTAGCTCTAACACTGATGATCCACCTACAAATGTGAACTGACGTTCAAAAATAAAACATTTGAAAACGGACCATTTTCCACATTTCTGAAGCATGACGTAATGGGGGGGTGTTATCTCTTTTGTCGAAAATCAGCCGTTTTTGCTCGAACATTAAATGCCTCCAAATGGTATTTAATTAACTTCCCGGGGTGAAGAAACCCTTTTTGAGAACTCAGAGTGAGTAAATTGGCCATTTTCATGCACTTTTAACCATTCCATAAATCTTGTGTTTTGGGCCCCTGGAAGCATGAAAATCACTTTAAACATGCTAATTTTAGCTCTAACACTGATGATCCACCTACAAATGTGAACTGACGTTCAAAAATAAAACATTTGAAAACGGACCATTTTCCACATTTCTGAAGCATGACGTAATGGGGGGGTGTTATCTCTTTTGTCGAAAATCAGCCGTTTTTGCTCGAACATTAAATGCCTCCAAATGGTATTTAATTAACTTCCCGAGCCCCTGGAAGCATGAAAATCACTTTAAACATGCTAATTTTAGCTCTAACACTGATGATCCACCTACAAATGTGAACTGACGTTCAAAAAATAAAAGATTTGAAAACGGACCATTTTCCACATTTCTGAAGCATGACGTAATGGGGGGTGTTATCTCTTTTGTCGAAAAACAGCCGTTTTTGCTCGAACATTAAATGCCTCCAAATGGTATTTAATTAACTTCCCGAGCCCCTGGAAGCATGAAAATCACTTTAAACATGCTAATTTTAGCTCTAACACTGATGATCCACCTACAAATGTGAACTGACGTTCAAAATAAAACATTTGAAAACGGACCATTTTCCACATTTCTGAAGCATGACGTAATGGGGGGGTGTTATCTCTTTTGTCGAAAATCAGCCGTTTTTGCTCGAACATTAAATGACTCCAAATGGTATTTAATTAACTTCCCGGGGTGAAGAAACCCTTTTTGAGAACTCAGAGTGAGTAAATTGGCCATTTTCATGCACTGTTAACCATTCCATAAATCTTGTGTTTTGGGCCCCTGGAAGCATGAAATCACTTTAAACATGCTAATTTTAGCTCTAACACTGATGATCCACCTACAAATGTGAACTGACGTTCAAAATAAAACTTTGAAAACGGACCATTTTCCACATTTCTGAAGCATGACGTAATGGGGGGGTGTTATCTCTTTTGTCGAAAATCAGCCGTTTTTGCTCGAACATTAAATGCCTCCAAATGGTATTTAATTAACTTCTCGAGCCCCTGGAAGCATGAAAATCACTTTAAACATGCTAATTTTAGCTCTAACACTGATGATCCACCTACAAATGTGAACTGAACGTTCAAAAATAAAACATTTGAAAACGGACCATTTTCCACATTTCTGAAGCATGACGTAATGGGGGGGTGTTATCTCTTTTGTCGAAAATCAGCCGTTTTTGCTCGAACATTAAATGCCTCCAAATGGTATTTAATTAACTTCCCGAGCCCCTGGAAGCATGAAAATCACTTTAAACATGCTAATTTTAGCTCTAACACTGATGATCCACCTACAAATGTGAACTGACGTTCAAAAATAAAACATTTGAAAACGGACCATTTTCCACATTTCTGAAGCATGACGTATGGGGGGTGTTATCTCTTTTGTCGAAAATCAGCCGTTTTGCTCGAACATTAAATGCCTCCAAATGGTATTTAATTAACTTCCCGAGCCCCTGGAAGCATGAAAATCACTTTAAACATGCTAATTTTAGCTCTAACACTGATGATCCACCTACAAATGTGAACTGACGTTCAAAAATAAAACATTTGAAAACGGACCATTTTCCACATTTCTGAAGCATGACGTAATGGGGGGGTGTTATCTCTTTTGTCGAAAATCAGCCGTTTTTGCTCGAACATTAAATGCCTCCAAATGGTATTTAATTAACTTCCCGGGTGAAGAAACCCTTTTTGAGAACTCAGAGTGAGTAAATTGGCCATTTTCATGCACTTTTAACCATTCCATAAATCTTGTGTTTTTGGGCCCCAAGAAGCATGAAAATCACTTTAAACATGCTAATTTTAGCTCTAAAACTGATGATCCACCTACAAATGTGAACTGACGTTCAAAAATAAAACATTTGAAAACGGACCATTTTCCACATTTCTGAAGCATGACGTAATGGGGGGTGTTATCTCTTTTGTCGAAAATCAGCCGTTTTTGCTCGAACATTAAATGCCTCCAAATGGTATTTAATTAACTTCCCGGGGTGAAGAAACCCTTTTTGAGAACTCAGAGTGAGTAAATTGGCCATTTTCATGCACTTTTAACCATTCCATAAATCGTGTGTTTTGGGCCCCTGGAAGCATGAAAATCACTTTAAACATGCTAATTTTAGCTCTAACACTGATGATCCACCTACAAATGTGAACTGACGTTCAAAAATAAAACATTTGAAAACGGACCATTTTCCACATTTCTGAAGCATGACGTAATGGGGGGGTGTTATCTCTTTTGTCGAAAATCAGCCGTTTTTGCTCGAACATTAAATGCCTCCAAATGGTATTTAATTAACTTCCCGGGGTGAAGAAACCCTTTTTGAGAACTCAGAGTGAGTAAATTGGCCATTTCATGCACTTTTAACCATTCCATAAATCTTGTGTTTTGGGCCCCTGGAAGCATGAAAATCACTTTAAACATGCTAATTTTAGCTCTAACACTGATGATCCACCTACAAATGTGAACTGACGTTCAAAAATAAAAACATTTGAAAACGACCATTTTCCACATTTCTGAAGCATGACGTAATGGGGGGGTGTTATCTCTTTTGTCGAAAATCAGCCGTTTTTGCTCGAACATTAAATGCCTCCAAATGGTATTTAATTAACTTCCCGGGGTGAAGAAACCCTTTTTGAGAACTCAGAGTGAGTAAATTGGCCATTTTCATGCACTTTTAACCATTCCATAAATCTTGTGTTTTGGGCCCCTGGAAGCATGAAAATCACTTTAAACATGCTAATTTTAGCTCTAACACTGATGATCCACCTACAAATGTGAACTGACGTTCAAAAATAAAACATTTGAAAACGGACCATTTTCCACATTTCTGAAGCATGACGTAATGGGGGGGTGTTATCTCTTTTGTCGAAAATCAGCCGTTTTTGCTCGAACATTAAATGCCTCCAAATGGTATTTAATTAACTTCCCGGGGTGAAGAAACCCTTTTTGAGAACTCAGAGTGAGTAAATTGGCCATTTTCATGCACTTTTAACCATTCCATAAATCTTGTGTTTTGGGCCCCTGGAAGCATGAAAAATCACTTTAAACATGCTAATTTTAGCTCTAACACTGATGATCCACCTACAAATGTGAACTGACGTTCAAAAATAAAACATTTGAAAACGGACCATTTTCCACATTTCTGAAGCATGACGTAATGGGGGGGTGTTATCTCTTTTGTCGAAAATCAGCCGTTTTTGCTCGAACATTAAATGCCTCCAAATGGTATTTAATTAACTTCCCGGGGTGAAGAAACCTTTTTGAGAACTCAGAGTGAGTAAATTGGCCATTTTCATGCACTTTTAACCATTCCATAAATCTTGTGTTTTGGGCCCCTGGAAGCATGAAAATCACTTTAAACATGCTAATTTTAGCTCTAACACTGATGATCCACCTACAAATGTGAACTGACGTTCAAAAATAAAACATTTGAAAACGGACCATTTTCCACATTTCTGAAGCATGACGTAATGGGGGGCTGTTATCTCTTTTGTCGAAAATCAGCCGTTTTTGCTCTAACATTAAATGCCTCCAAATGGTATTTAATTAACTTCCCGGGGTGAAGAAACCCTTTTTGAGAACTCAGAGTGAGTAAATTGGCCATTTTCATGCACTTTTAACCATTCCATAAATCTTGTGTTTTGGGCCCCAAGAAGCATGAAAATCACTTTAAACATGCTAATTTTAGCTCTAACACTGATGATCCACCTACAAATGTGAACTGGCGTTCAAAAATAAAACATTTGAAAACGGACCATTTTCCACATTTCTGAAGCATGACGTAATGGGGGGGTGTTATCTCTTTTGTCGAAAATCAGCCGTTTTTGCTCGAACATTAAATGCCTCCAAATGGTATTTAATTAACTTCCCGGGGTGAAGAAACCCTTTTTGAGAACTCAGAGTGAGTAAATTGGCCATTTTCATGCACTTTTAACCATTCCATAAATCTTGTGTTTTGGGCCCCTGGAAGCATGAAAATCACTTTCAACATGCTAATTTTAGCTCTAACACTGATGATCCACCTACAAATGTGAACTGACGTTCAAAAATAAAACATTTGAAAACGGACCATTTTCCACATTTCTGAAGCATGACGTAATGGGGGGGTGTTATCTCTTTTGTCGAAAATCAGCCGTTTTTGCTCGAACATTAAATGCCTCCAAATGGTATTTAATTAACTTCCCGGGGTGAAGAAACCCTTTTTGAGAACTCAGAGTGAGTAAATTGGCCATTTTCATGCACTTTTAACCATTCCATAAATCTTGTGTTTTGGGCCCCTGGAAGCATGAAAATCACTTTAAAAATGCTAATTTTAGCTCTAACACTGATGATCCACCTACAAATGTGAACTGACGTTCAAAAATAAAACATTTGAAAACGGACCATTTTCCACATTTCTGAAGCATGACGTAATGGGGGGGTGTTATCTCTTTTGTCAAAAATCAGCCGTTTTTGCTCGAACATTAAATGCCTCCAAATGGTATTTAATTAACTTCCCGAGCCCCTGGAAGCATGAAAATCACTTTAAACATGCTAATTTTAGCTCTAACACTGATGATCCACCTACAAATGTGAACTGACGTTCAAAAATAAAACATTTGAAAACGGACCATTTTCCACATTTCTGAAGCATGACGTAATGGGGGGGTGTTATCTCTGTTGTCGAAAATCAGCCGTTTTTGCTCGAACATTAAATGCCTCCAAATGGTATTTAATTAACTTCCCGGGGTGAAGAAACCCTTTTTGAGAACTCAGAGTGAGTAAATTGGCCATTTTCATGCACTTTTAACCATTCCATAAATCTTGTGTTTTGGGCCCCTGGAAGCATGAAAATCACTTTAAACATGCTAATTTTAGCTCTAACACTGATGATCCACCTACAAATGTGAACTGACGTTCAAAAATAAAACATTTGAAAACGGACCATTTTCCACATTTCTGAAGCATGACGTAATGGGGGGGTGTTATCTCTTTTGTCGAAAATCAGCCGTTTTTGCTCGAACATTAAATGCCTCCAAATGGTATTTAATTAACTTCCCGAGCCCCTGGAAGCATGAAAATCACTTTAAACATGCTAATTTTAGCTCTAACACTGATGATCCACCTACAAATGTGAAACTGACGTTCAAAAATAAAACATTTGAAAACGGACCATTTTCCACATTTCTGAAGCATGACGTAATGGGGGGGTGTTATCTCTTTTGTCGAAAATCAGCCGTTTTTGCTCGAACATTAAATGCCTCCAAATGGTATTTAATTAACTTCCCTAGCCCTGGAAGCATGAAAATCACTTTAAACATGCTAATTTTAGCTCTAACACTGATGATCCACCTACAAATGTGAACTGACGTTCAAAAATAAAACATTTGAAAACGGACCATTTTCCACATTTCTGAAGCATGACGTAATGGGGGGGTGTTATCTCTTTTGTCGAAAATCAGCCGTTTTTGCTCGAACATTAAATGCCTCCAAATGGTATTTAATTAACTTCCCGAGCCCCTGGAAGCATGAAAATCACTTTAAACATGCTAATTTTTAGCTCTAACACTGATGATCCACCTACAAATGTGAACTGACGTTCAAAAATAAAACATTTGAAAACGGACCATTTTCCACATTCTGAAGCATGACGTAATGGGGGGGTGTTATCTCTTTTGTCGAAAATCAGCCGTTTTTGCTCTAACATTAAATGCCTCCAAATGGTATTTAATTAACTTCCCGGGGTGAAGAAACCCTTTTTGAGAACTCAGAGTGAGTAAATTGGCCATTTTCATGCACTTTTAACCATTCCATAAATCTTGTGTTTTGGGCCCCAAGAAGCATGAAAATCACTTTAAACATGCTAATTTTAGCTCTAACACTGATGATCCACCTACAAATGTGAACTGACGTTCAAAAATAAAACATTTGAAAACGGACCATTTTCCACATTTCTGAAGCATGACGTAATGGGGGGGTGTTATCTCTTTTGTCGAAAATCAGCCGTTTTTGCTCTAACATTAAATGCCTCCAAATGGTATTTAATTAACTTCCCGGGGTGAAGAAACCCTTTTTGAGAACTCAGAGTGAGTAAATTGGCCATTTTCATGCACTTTTAACCATTCCATAAATCTTGTGTTTTGGGCCCCAAGAAGCATGAAAATCACTTTAAACATGCTAATTTTAGCTCTAACACTGATGATCCACCTACAAATGTGAACTGACGTTCAAAAATAAAACATTTGAAAACGGACCATTTTCCACATTTCTGAAGCATGACGTAATGGGGGGGTGTTATCTCTTTTGTCGAAAATCAGCCGTTTTTGCTCTAACATTAAATGCCTCCAAATGGTATTTAATTAACTTCCCGGGGTGAAGAAACCCTTTTTGAGAACTCAGAGTGAGTAAATTGGCCATTTTCATGCACTTTTAACCATTCCATAAATCTTGTGTTTTGGGCCCCAAGAAGCATGAAAATCACTTTAAACATGCTAATTTTAGCTCTAACACTGATGATCCACCTACAAATGTGAACTGACGTTCAAAAATAAAACATTTGAAAACGGACCATTTTCCACATTTCTGAAGCATGACGTAATGGGGGGGTGTTATCTCTTTTGTCGAAAATCAGCCGTTTTTGCTCGAACATTAAATGCCTCCAAATGGTATTTAATTAACTTCCCGGGGTGAAGAAACCCTTTTCGAGAACTCAGAGTGAGTAAATTGGCCATTTTCATGCACTTTTAACCATTCCATAAATCTTGTGTTTTGGGCCCCTGGAAGCATGAAAATCACTTTAAACATGCTAATTTTAGCTCTAACACTGATGATCCACCTACAAATGTGAACTGACGTTCAAAAATAAAACATTTGAAAACGGACCATTTTCCACATTTCTGAAGCATGACGTAATGGGGGGGTGTTATCTCTTTTGTCGAAAATCAGCCGTTTTTGCTCGAACATTAAATGCCTCCAAATGGTATTTAATTAACTTCCCGGGGTGAAGAAACCCTTTTTGAGAACTCAGAGTGAGTAAATTGGCCATTTTCATGCACTTTTAACCATTCCATAAATCGTGTGTTTTGGGCCCCTGGAAGCATGAAAATCACTTTAAACATGCTAATTTTAGCTCTAACACTGATGATCCACCTACAAATGTGAACTGACGTTCAAAAATAAAACATTTGAAAACGGACCATTTTCCACATTTCTGAAGCATGACGTAATGGGGGGGTGTTATCTCTTTTGTCGAAAATCAGCCGTTTTTGCTCGAACATTAAATGCCTCCAAATGGTATTTAATTAACTTCCCGGGGTGAAGAAACCCTTTTTGAGAACTCAGAGTGAGTAAATTGGCCATTTTCATGCACTTTTAACCATTCCATAAATCTTGTGTTTTGGGCCCCTGGAAGCATGAAAATCACTTTAAACATGCTAATTTTAGCTCTAACACTGATGATCCACCTACAAATGTGAACTGACGTTCAAAAATAAAACATTTGAAAACGGACCATTTTCCACATTTCTGAAGCATGACGTAATGGGGGGGTGTTATCTCTTTTGTCGAAAATCAGCCGTTTTTGCTCGAACATTAAATGCCTCCAAATGGTATTTAATTAACTTCCCGGGGTGAAGAAACCCTTTTTGAGAACTCAGAGTGAGTAAATTGGCCATTTTCATGCACTTTTAACCATTCCATAAATCTTGTGTTTTGGGCCCCTGGAAGCATGAAAATCACTTTAAACATGCTAATTTTAGCTCTAACACTGATGATCCACCTACAAATGTGAACTGACGTTCAAAAATAAAACATTTGAAAACGGACCATTTTCCACATTTCTGAAGCATGACGTAATGGGGGGGTGTTATCTCTTTTGTCGAAAATCAGCCGTTTTTGCTCGAACATTAAATGCCTCCAAATGGTATTTAATTAACTTCCCGGGGTGAAGAAACCCTTTTTGAGAACTCAGAGTGAGTAAATTGGCCATTTTCATGCACTTTTAACCATTCCATAAATCTTGTGTTTTGGGCCCCTGGAAGCATGAAAATCACTTTAAACATGCTAATTTTAGCTCTAACACTGATGATCCACCTACAAATGTGAACTGACGTTCAAAAATAAAACATTTGAAAACGGACCATTTTCCACATTTCTGAAGCATGACGTAATGGGGGGGTGTTATCTCTTTTGTCGAAAATCAGCCGTTTTTGCTCGAACATTAAATGCCTCCAAATGGTATTTAATTAACTTCCCGGGGTGAAGAAACCCTTTTTGAGAACTCAGAGTGAGTAAATTGGCCATTTTCATGCACTTTTAACCATTCCATAAATCTTGTGTTTTGGGCCCCTGGAAGCATGAAAATCACTTTAAACATGCTAATTTTAGCTCTAACACTGATGATCCACCTACAAATGTGAACTGACGTTCAAAAATAAAACATTTGAAAACGGACCATTTTCCACATTTCTGAAGCATGACGTAATGGGGGGCTGTTATCTCTTTTGTCGAAAATCAGCCGTTTTTGCTCTAACATTAAATGCCTCCAAATGGTATTTAATTAACTTCCCGGGGTGAAGAAACCCTTTTTGAGAACTCAGAGTGAGTAAATTGGCCATTTTCATGCACTTTTAACCATTCCATAAATCTTGTGTTTTGGGCCCCAAGAAGCATGAAAATCACTTTAAACATGCTAATTTTAGCTCTAACACTGATGATCCACCTACAAATGTGAACTGACGTTCAAAAATAAAACATTTGAAAACGGACCATTTTCCACATTTCTGAAGCATGACGTAATGGGGGGGTGTTATCTCTTTTGTCGAAAATCAGCCGTTTTTGCTCGAACATTAAATGCCTCCAAATGGTATTTAATTAACTTCCCGGGGTGAAGAAACCCTTTTTGAGAACTCAGAGTGAGTAAATTGGCCATTTTCATGCACTTTTAACCATTCCATAAATCTTGTGTTTTGGGCCCCTGGAAGCATGAAAATCACTTTCAACATGCTAATTTTAGCTCTAACACTGATGATCCACCTACAAATGTGAACTGACGTTCAAAAATAAAACATTTGAAAACGGACCATTTTCCACATTTCTGAAGCATGACGTAATGGGGGGGTGTTATCTCTTTTGTCGAAAATCAGCCGTTTTTGCTCGAACATTAAATGCCTCCAAATGGTATTTAATTAACTTCCCGGGGTGAAGAAACCCTTTTTGAGAACTCAGAGTGAGTAAATTGGCCATTTTCATGCACTTTTAACCATTCCATAAATCTTGTGTTTTGGGCCCCTGGAAGCATGAAAATCACTTTAAAAATGCTAATTTTAGCTCTAACACTGATGATCCACCTACAAATGTGAACTGACGTTCAAAAATAAAACATTTGAAAACGGACCATTTTCCACATTTCTGAAGCATGACGTAATGGGGGGGTGTTATCTCTTTTGTCAAAAATCAGCCGTTTTTGCTCGAACATTAAATGCCTCCAAATGGTATTTAATTAACTTCCCGAGCCCCTGGAAGCATGAAAATCACTTTAAACATGCTAATTTTAGCTCTAACACTGATGATCCACCTACAAATGTGAACTGACGTTCAAAAATAAAACATTTGAAAACGGACCATTTTCCACATTTCTGAAGCATGACGTAATGGGGGGGTGTTATCTCTGTTGTCGAAAATCAGCCGTTTTTGCTCGAACATTAAATGCCTCCAAATGGTATTTAATTAACTTCCCGGGGTGAAGAAACCCTTTTTGAGAACTCAGAGTGAGTAAATTGGCCATTTTCATGCACTTTTAACCATTCCATAAATCTTGTGTTTTGGGCCCCTGGAAGCATGAAAATCACTTTAAACATGCTAATTTTAGCTCTAACACTGATGATCCACCTACAAATGTGAACTGACGTTCAAAAATAAAACATTTGAAAACGGACCATTTTCCACATTTCTGAAGCATGACGTAATGGGGGGGTGTTATCTCTTTTGTCGAAAATCAGCCGTTTTTGCTCGAACATTAAATGCCTCCAAATGGTATTTAATTAACTTCCGAGCCCCTGGAAGCATGAAAATCACTTTAAACATGCTAATTTTAGCTCTAACACTGATGATCCACCTACAAATGTGAACTGACGTTCAAAAATAAAACATTTGAAAACGGACCATTTTCCACATTTCTGAAGCATGACGTAATGGGGGGGTGTTATCTCTTTTGTCGAAAATCAGCCGTTTTTGCTCGAACATTAAATGCCTCCAAATGGTATTTAATTAACTTCCCTAGCCCCTGGAAGCATGAAAATCACTTTAAACATGCTAATTTTAGCTCTAACACTGATGATCCACCTACAAATGTGAACTGACGTTCAAAAATAAAACATTTGAAAACGGACCATTTTCCACATTTCTGAAGCATGACGTAATGGGGGGGTGTTATCTCTTTTGTCGAAAATCAGCCGTTTTTGCTCGAACATTAAATGCCTCCAAATGGTATTTAATTAACTTCCCGAGCCCCTGGAAGCATGAAAATCGCTTTAAACATGCTAATTTTAGCTCTAACACTGATGATCCACCTACAAATGTGAACTGACGTTCAAAAATAAAACATTTGAAAACGGACCATTTTCCACATTTCTGAAGCATGACGTAATGGGGGGGTGTTATCTCTTTTGTCGAAAATCAGCCGTTTTTGCTCTAACATTAAATGCCTCCAAATGGTATTTAATTAACTTCCCGGGGTGAAGAAACCCTTTTTGAGAACTCAGAGTGAGTAAATTGGCCATTTTCATGCACTTTTAACCATTCCATAAATCTTGTGTTTTGGGCCCCAAGAAGCATGAAAATCACTTTAAACATGCTAATTTTAGCTCTAACACTGATGATCCACCTACAAATGTGAACTGACGTTCAAAAATAAAACATTTGAAAACGGACCATTTTCCACATTTCTGAAGCATGACGTAATGGGGGGGTGTTATCTCTTTTGTCGAAAATCAGCCGTTTTTGCTCTAACATTAAATGCCTCCAAATGGTATTTAATTAACTTCCCGGGGTGAAGAAACCCTTTTTGAGAACTCAGAGTGAGTAAATTGGCCATTTTCATGCACTTTTAACCATTCCATAAATCTTGTGTTTTGGGCCCCAAGAAGCATGAAAATCACTTTAAACATGCTAATTTTAGCTCTAACACTGATGATCCACCTACAAATGTGAACTGACGTTCAAAAATAAAACATTTGAAAACGGACCATTTTCCACATTTCTGAAGCATGACGTAATGGGGGGGTGTTATCTCTTTTGTCGAAAATCAGCCGTTTTTGCTCTAACATTAAATGCCTCCAAATGGTATTTAATTAACTTCCCGGGGTGAAGAAACCCTTTTTGAGAACTCAGAGTGAGTAAATTGGCCATTTTCATGCACTTTTAACCATTCCATAAATCTTGTGTTTTGGGCCCCAAGAAGCATGAAAATCACTTTAAACATGCTAATTTTAGCTCTAACACTGATGATCCACCTACAAATGTGAACTGACGTTCAAAAATAAAACATTTGAAAACGGACCATTTTCCACATTTCTGAAGCATGACGTAATGGGGGGGTGTTATCTCTTTTGTCGAAAATCAGCCGTTTTTGCTCGAACATTAAATGCCTCCAAATGGTATTTAATTAACTTCCCGGGGTGAAGAAACCCTTTTCGAGAACTCAGAGTGAGTAAATTGACCATTTTCATGCACTTTTAACCATTCCATAAATCTTGTGTTTTGGGCCCCTGGAAGCATGAAAATCACTTTAAACATGCTAATTTTAGCTCTAACACTGATGATCCACCTACAAATGTGAACTGACGTTCAAAAATAAAACATTTGAAAACGGACCATTTTCCACATTTCTGAAGCATGACGTAATGGGGGGGTGTTATCTCTTTTGTCGAAAATCAGCCGTTTTTGCTCGAACATTAAATGCCTCCAAATGGTATTTAATTAACTTCCCGGGGTGAAGAAACCCTTTTTGAGAACTCAGAGTGAGTAAATTGGCCATTTTCATGCACTTTTAACCATTCCATAAATCTTGTGTTTTGGGCCCCTGGAAGCATGAAAATCACTTTAAACATGCTAATTTTAGCTCTAACACTGATGATCCACCTACAAATGTGAACTGACGTTCAAAAATAAAACATTTGAAAACGGACCATTTTCCACATTTCTGAAGCATGACGTAATGGGGGGGTGTTATCTCTTTTGTCGAAAATCAGCCGTTTTTGCTCGAACATTAAATGCCTCCAAATGGTATTTAATTAACTTCCCGGGGTGAAGAAACCCTTTTTGAGAACTCAGAGTGAGTAAATTGGCCATTTTCATGCACTTTTAACCATTCCATAAATCTTGTGTTTTGGGCCCCTGGAAGCATGAAAATCACTTTAAACATGCTAATTTTAGCTCTAACACTAATGATCCACCTACAAATGTGAACTGACGTTCAAAAATAAAACATTTGAAAACGGACCATTTTCCACATTTCTGAAGCATGACGTAATGGGGGGGTGTTATCTCTTTTGTCGAAAATCAGCCGTTTTTGCTCTAACATTAAATGCCTCCAAATGGTATTTAATTATCTTCCCGGGGTGAAGAAACCCTTTTTGAGAACTCAGAGTGAGTAAATTGGCCATTTTCATGCACTTTTAACCATTCCATAAATCTTGTGTTTTGGGCCCCAAGAAGCATGAAAATCACTTTAAACATGCTAATTTTAGCTCTAACACTGATGATCCACCTACAAATGTGAACTGACGTTCAAAAATAAAACATTTGAAAACGGACCATTTTCCACATTTCTGAAGCATGACGTAATGGGGGGGTGTTATCTCTTTTGTCGAAAATCAGCCGTTTTTGCTCGAACATTAAATGCCTCCAAATGGTATTTAATTAACTTCCCGGGGTGAAGAAACCCTTTTTGAGAACTCAGAGTGAGTAAATTGGCCATTTTCATGCACTTTTAACCATTCCATAAATCTTGTGTTTTGGGCCCCTGGAAGCATGAAAATCACTTTAAACATGCTAATTTTAGCTCTAACACTGATGATCCACCTACAAATGTGAACTGACGTTCAAAAATAAAACATTTGAAAACGGACCATTTTCCACATTTCTGAAGCATGACGTAATGGGGGGGTGTTATCTCTTTTGTCGAAAATCAGCCGTTTTTGCTCGAACATTAAATGCCTCCAAATGGTATTTAATTAACTTCCCGGGGTGAAGAAACCCTTTTTGAGAACTCAGAGTGAGTAAATTGGCCATTTTCATGCACTTTTAACCATTCCATAAATCTTGTGTTTTGGGCCCCTGGAAGCATGAAAATCACTTTAAACATGCTAATTTTAGCTCTAACACTGATGATCCACCTACAAATGTGAACTGACGTTAAAAAATAAAACATTTGAAAACGGACCATTTTCCACATTTCTGAAGCATGACGTAATGGGGGGGTGTTATCTCTTTTGTCAAAAATCAGCCGTTTTTGCTCGAACATTAAATGCCTCCAAATGGTATTTAATTAACTTCCCGAGCCCCTGGAAGCATGAAAATCACTTTAAACATGCTAATTTTAGCTCTAACACTGATGATCCACCTACAAATGTGAACTGACGTTCAAAAATAAAACATTTGAAAACGGACCATTTTCCACATTTCTGAAGCATGACGTAATGGGGGGGTGTTATCTCTGTTGTCGAAAATCAGCCGTTTTTGCTCGAACATTAAATGCCTCCAAATGGTATTTAATTAACTTCCCGGGGTGAAGAAACCCTTTTTGAGAACTCAGAGTGAGTAAATTGGCCATTTTCATGCACTTTTAACCATTCCATAAATCTTGTGTTTTGGGCCCCTGGAAGCATGAAAATCACTTTAAACATGCTAATTTTAGCTCTAACACTGATGATCCACCTACAAATGTGAACTGACGTTCAAAAATAAAACATTTGAAAACGGACCATTTTCCACATTTCTGAAGCATGACGTAATGGGGGGGTGTTATCTCTTTTGTCGAAAATCAGCCGTTTTTGCTCGAACATTAAATGCCTCCAAATGGTATTTAATTAACTTCCCGAGCCCCTGGAAGCATGAAAATCACTTTAAACATGCTAATTTTAGCTCTAACACTGATGATCCACCTACAAATGTGAACTGACGTTCAAAAATAAAACATTTGAAAACGGACCATTTTCCACATTTCTGAAGCATGACGTAATGGGGGGGTGTTATCTCTTTTGTCGAAAATCAGCCGTTTTTGCTCGAACATTAAATGCCTCCAAATGGTATTTAATTAACTTCCCTAGCCCCTGGAAGCATGAAAATCACTTTAAACATGCTAATTTTAGCTCTAACACTGATGATCCACCTACAAATGTGAACTGACGTTCAAAAATAAAACATTTGAAAACGGACCATTTTCCACATTTCTGAAGCATGACGTAATGGGGGGGTGTTATCTCTTTTGTCGAAAATCAGCCGTTTTTGCTCGAACATTAAATGCCTCCAAATGGTATTTAATTAACTTCCCGAGCCCCTGGAAGCATGAAAATCACGTTAAACATGCTAATTTTAGCTCTAACACTGATGATCCACCTACAAATGTGAACTGACGTTCAAAAATAAAACATTTGAAAACGGACCATTTTCCACATTTCTGAAGCATGACGTAATGGGGGGGTGTTATCTCTTTTGTCGAAAATCAGCCGTTTTTGCTCGAACATTAAATGCCTCCAAATGGTATTTAATTAACTTCCCGGGGTGAAGAAACCCTTTTTGAGAACTCAGAGTGAGTAAATTGGCCATTTTCATGCACTTTTAACCATTCCATAAATCTTGTGTTTTGGGCCCCAAGAAGCATGAAAATCACTTTAAACATGCTAATTTTAGCTCTAACACTGATGATCCACCTACAAATGTGAACTGACGTTCAAAAATAAAACATTTGAAAACGGACCATTTTCCACATTTCTGAAGCATGACGTAATGGGGGGGTGTTATCTCTTTTGTCGAAAATCAGCCGTTTTTGCTCTAACATTAAATGCCTCCAAATGGTATTTAATTAACTTCCCGGGGTGAAGAAACCCTTTTTGAGAACTCAGAGTGAGTAAATTGGCCATTTTCATGCACTTTTAACCATTCCATAAATCTTGTGTTTTGGGCCCCAAGAAGCATGAAAATCACTTTAAACATGCTAATTTTAGCTCTAACACTGATGATCCACCTACAAATGTGAACTGACGTTCAAAAATAAACATTTGAAAACGGACCATTTTCCACATTTCTGAAGCATGACGTAATGGGGGGGTGTTATCTCTTTTGTCGAAAATCAGCCGTTTTTGCTCTAACATTAAATGCCTCCAAATGGTATTTAATTAACTTCCCGGGGTGAAGAAACCCTTTTTGAGAACTCAGAGTGAGTAAATTGGCCATTTTCATGCACTTTTAACCATTCCATAAATCTTGTGTTTTGGGCCCCAAGAAGCATGAAAATCACTTTAAACATGCTAATTTTAGCTCTAACACTGATGATCCACCTACAAATGTGAACTGACGTTCAAAAATAAAACATTTGAAAACGGACCATTTTCCACATTTCTGAAGCATGACGTAATGGGGGGGTGTTATCTCTTTTGTCGAAAATCAGCCGTTTTTGCTCGAACATTAAATGCCTCCAAATGGTATTTAATTAACTTCCCGGGGTGAAGAAACCCTTTTCGAGAACTCAGAGTGAGTAAATTGGCCATTTTCATGCACTTTTAACCATTCCATAAATCTTGTGTTTTGGGCCCCTGGAAGCATGAAAATCACTTTAAACATGCTAATTTTAGCTCTAACACTGATGATCCACCTACAAATGTGAACTGACGTTCAAAAATAAAACATTTGAAAACGGACCATTTTCCACATTTCTGAAGCATGACGTAATGGGGGGGTGTTATCTCTTTTGTCGAAAATCAGCCGTTTTTGCTCGAACATTAAATGCCTCCAAATGGTATTTAATTAACTTCCCGGGGTGAAGAAACCCTTTTTGAGAACTCAGAGTGAGTAAATTGGCCATTTTCATGCACTTTTAACCATTCCATAAATCTTGTGTTTTGGGCCCCTGGAAGCATGAAAATCACTTTAAACATGCTAATTTTAGCTCTAACACTGATGATCCACCTACAAATGTGAACTGACGTTCAAAAATAAAACATTTGAAAACGGACCATTTTCCACATTTCTGAAGCATGACGTAATGGGGGGGTGTTATCTCTTTTGTCGAAAATCAGCCGTTTTTGCTCGAACATTAAATGCCTCCAAATGGTATTTAATTAACTTCCCGGGGTGAAGAAACCCTTTTTGAGAACTCAGAGTGAGTAAATTGGCCATTTTCATGCACTTTTAACCATTCCATAAATCTTGTGTTTTGGGCCCCTGGAAGCATGAAAATCACTTTAAACATGCTAATTTTAGCTCTAACACTGATGATCCACCTACAAATGTGAACTGACGTTCAAAAATAAAACATTTGAAAACGGACCATTTTCCACATTTCTGAAGCATGACGTAATGGGGGGGTGTTATCTCTTTTGTCGAAAATCAGCCGTTTTTGCTCTAACATTAAATGCCTCCAAATGGTATTTAATTAACTTCCCGGGGTGAAGAAACCCTTTTTGAGAACTCAGAGTGAGTAAATTGGCCATTTTCATGCACTTTTAACCATTCCATAAATCTTGTGTTTTGGGCCCCAAGAAGCATGAAAATCACTTTAAACATGCTAATTTTAGCTCTAACACTGATGATCCACCTACAAATGTGAACTGACGTTCAAAAATAAAACATTTGAAAACGGACCATTTTCCACATTTCTGAAGCATGACGTAATGGGGGGGTGTTATCTCTTTTGTCGAAAATCAGCCGTTTTTGCTCGAACATTAAATGCCTCCAAATGGTATTTAATTAACTTCCCGGGGTGAAGAAACCCTTTTTGAGAACTCAGAGTGAGTAAATTGGCCATTTTCATGCACTTTTAACCATTCCATAAATCTTGTGTTTTGGGCCCCTGGAAGCATGAAAATCACTTTAAACATGCTAATTTTAGCTCTAACACTGATGATCCACCTACAAATGTGAACTGACGTTCAAAAATAAAACATTTGAAAACGGACCATTTTCCACATTTCTGAAGCATGACGTAATGGGGGGGTGTTATCTCTTTTGTCGAAAATCAGCCGTTTTTGCTCGAACATTAAATGCCTCCAAATGGTATTTAATTAACTTCCCGGGGTGAAGAAACCCTTTTTGAGAACTCAGAGTGAGTAAATTGGCCATTTTCATGCACTTTTAACCATTCCATAAATCTTGTGTTTTGGGCCCCTGGAAGCATGAAAATCACTTTAAACATGCTAATTTTAGCTCTAACACTGATGATCCACCTACAAATGTGAACTGACGTTAAAAAATAAAACATTTGAAAACGGACCATTTTCCACATTTCTGAAGCATGACGTAATGGGGGGGTGTTATCTCTTTTGTCGAAAATCAGCCGTTTTTGCTCGAACATTAAATGCCTCCAAATGGTATTTAATTAACTTCCCGAGCCCCTGGAAGCATGAAAATCACTTTAAACATGCTAATTTTAGCTCTAACACTGATGATCCACCTACAAATGTGAACTGACGTTCAAAAATAAAACATTTAAAAACGGACCATTTTCCACATTTCTGAAGCATGACGTAATGGGGGGTGTTATCTCTTTTGTCGCAAATCAGCCGTTTTTGCTCGAACATTAAATGCCTCCAAATGGTATTTAATTAACTTCCCGGGGTGAAGAAACCCTTTTTGAGAACTCAGAGTGAGTAAATTGGCCATTTTCATGCACTTTTAACCATTCCATAAATCTTGTGTTTTGGGCCCCTGGAAGCATGAAAATCACTTTAAACATGCTAATTTTAGCTCTAACACTGATGATCCACCTACAAATGTGAACTGACGTTCAAAAATAAAACATTTGAAAACGGACCATTTTCCACATTTCTGAAGCATGACGTAATGGGGGGGTGTTATCTCTTTTGTCGAAAATCAGCCGTTTTTGCTCGAACATTAAATGCCTCCAAATGGTATTTAATTAACTTCCCGAGCCCCTGGAAGCATGAAAATCACTTTAAACATGCTAATTTTAGCTCTAACACGGATGATCCACCTACAAATGTGAACTGACGTTCAAAAATAAAACATTTGAAAACGGACCATTTTCCACATTTCTGAAGCATGACGTAATGGGGGGGTGTTATCTCTTTTGTCGAAAATCAGCCGTTTTTGCTCGAACATTAAATGCCTCCAAATGGTATTTAATTAACTTCCCGAGCCCCTGGAAGCATGAAAATCACTTTAAACATGCTAATTTTAGCTCTAACACTGATGATCCACCTACAAATGTGAACTGACGTTCAAAAATAAAACATTTGAAAACGGACCATTTTCCACATTTCTGAAGCATGACGTAATGGGGGGGTGTTATCTCTTTTGTCGAAAATCAGCCGTTTTTGCTCGAACATTAAATGCCTCCAAATGGTATTTAATTAACTTCCCGAGCCCCTGGAAGCATGAAAATCACTTTAAACATGCTAATTTTAGCTCTAACGCTGATGATCCACCTACAAATGTGAACTGACGTTCAAAAATAAAACATTTGAAAACGGACCATTTTCCACATTTCTGAAGCATGACGTAATGGGGGGGTGTTATCTCTTTTGTCGAAAATCAGCCGTTTTTGCTCGAACATTAAATGCCTCCAAATGGTATTTAATTAACTTCCCGGGGTGAAGAAACCCTTTTTGAGAACTCAGAGTGAGTAAATTGGCCATTTTCATGCACTTTTAACCATTCCATAAATCTTGTGTTTTGGGCCCCTGGAAGCATGAAAATCACTTTAAACATGCTAATTTTAGCTCTAACACTGATGATCCACCTACAAATGTGAACTGACGTTCAAAAATAAAACATTTGAAAACGGACCATTTTCCACATTTCTGAAGCATGACGTAATGGGGGGGTGTTATCTCTTTTGTCGAAAATCAGCCGTTTTTGCTCTAACATTAAATGCCTCCAAATGGTATTTAATTAACTTCCCGGGGTGAAGAAACCCTTTTTGAGAACTCAGAGTGAGTAAATTGGCCATTTTCATGCACTTTTAACCATTCCATAAATCTTGTGTTTTGGGCCCCAAGAAGCATGAAAATCACTTTAAACATGCTAATTTTAGCTCTAACACTGATGATCCACCTACAAATGTGAACTGACGTTCAAAAATAAAACATTTGAAAACGGACCATTTTCCACATTTCTGAAGCATGACGTAATGGGGGGGTGTTATCTCTTTTGTCGAAAATCAGCCGTTTTTGCTCTAACATTAAATGCCTCCAAATGGTATTTAATTAACTTCCCGGGGTGAAGAAACCCTTTTTGAGAACTCAGAGTGAGTAAATTGGCCATTTTCATGCACTTTTAACCATTCCATAAATCTTGTGTTTTGGGCCCCAAGAAGCATGAAAATCACTTTAAACATGCTAATTTTAGCTCTAACACTGATGATCCACCTACAAATGTGAACTGACGTTCAAAAATAAAACATTTGAAAACGGACCATTTTCCACATTTCTGAAGCATGACGTAATGGGGGGGTGTTATCTCTTTTGTCGAAAATCAGCCGTTTTTGCTCGAACATTAAATGCCTCCAAATGGTATTTAATTAACTTCCCGGGGTGAAGAAACCCTTTTCGAGAACTCAGAGTGAGTAAATTGGCCATTTTCATGCACTTTTAACCATTCCATAAATCTTGTGTTTTGGGCCCCTGGAAGCATGAAAATCACTTTAAACATGCTAATTTTAGCTCTAACACTGATGATCCACCTACAAATGTGAACTGACGTTCAAAAATAAAACATTTGAAAACGGACCATTTTCCACATTTCTGAAGCATGACGTAATGGGGGGGTGTTATCTCTTTTGTCGAAAATCAGCCGTTTTTGCTCGAACATTAAATGCCTCCAAATGGTATTTAATTAACTTCCCGGGGTGAAGAAACCCTTTTTGAGAACTCAGAGTGAGTAAATTGGCCATTTTCATGCACTTTTAACCATTCCATAAATCTTGTGTTTTGGGCCCCTGGAAGCATGAAAATCACTTTAAACATGCTAATTTTAGCTCTAACACTGATGATCCACCTACAAATGTGAACTGACGTTCAAAAATAAAACATTTGAAAACGGACCATTTTCCACATTTCTGAAGCATGACGTAATGGGGGGGTGTTATCTCTTTTGTCGAAAATCAGCCGTTTTTGCTCGAACATTAAATGCCTCCAAATGGTATTTAATTAACTTCCCGAGCCCCTGGAAGCATGAAAATCACTTTAAACATGCTAATTTTAGCTCTAACACTGATGATCCACCTAGAAATGTGAACTGACGTTCAAAAATAAAACATTTGAAAACGGACCATTTTCCACATTTCTGAAGCATGACGTAATGGGGGGGTGTTATCTCTTTTGTCGAAAATCAGCCGTTTTTGCTCGAACATTAAATGCCTTCAAATGGTATTTAATTAACTTCCCGAGCCCCTGGAAGCATGAAAATCACTTTAAACATGCTAATTTTAGCTCTAACACTGATGATCCACCTACAAATGTGAACTGACGTTCAAAAATAAAACATTTGAAAACGGACCATTTTCCACATTTCTGAAGCATGACGTAATGGGGGGGTGTTATCTCTTTTGTCGAAAATCAGCCGTTTTTGCTCGAACATTAAATGCCTCCAAATGGTATTTAATTAACTTCCCGGGGTGAAGAAACCCTTTTTGAGAACTCAGAGTGAGTAAATTGGCCATTTTCATGCACTTTTAACCATTCCATAAATCTTGTGTTTTGGGCCCCTGGAAGCATGAAAATCACTTTAAACATGCTAATTTTAGCTCTAACACTGATGATCCACCTACAAATGTGAACTGACGTTCAAAAATAAAACATTTGAAAACGGACCATTTTCCACATTTCTGAAGCATGACGTAATGGGGGGGTGTTATCTCTTTTGTCGAAAATCAGCCGTTTTTGCTCGAACATTAAATGCCTCCAAATGGTATTTAATTAACTTCCCGGGGTGAAGAAACCCTTTTTGAGAACTCAGAGTGAGTAAATTGGCCATTTTCATGCACTTTTAACCATTCCATAAATCTTGTGTTTTGGGCCCCTGGAAGCATGAAAATCACTTTAAAAATGCTAATTTTAGCTCTAACACTGATGATCCACCTACAAATGTGAACTGACGTTCAAAAATAAAACATTTGAAAACGGACCATTTTCCACATTTCTGAAGCATGACGTAATGGGGGGATGTTATCTCTTTTGTCGAAAATCAGCCGTTTTTGCTCGAACATTAAATGCCTCCAAATGGTATTTAATTAACTTCCCGGGGTGAAGAAACCCTTTTTGAGAACTCAGAGTGAGTAAATTGGCCATTTTCATGCACTTTTAACCATTCCATAAATCTTGTGTTTTGGGCCCCTGGAAGCATGAAAATCACTTTAAACATGCTAATTTTAGCTCTAACACTGATGATCCACCTACAAATGTGAACTGACGTTCAAAAATAAAACATTTGAAAACGGACCATTTTCCACATTTCTGAAGCATGACGTAATGGGGGGGTGTTATCTCTTTTGTCGAAAATCAGCCGTTTTTGCTCGAACATTAAATGTCTCCAAATGGTATTTAATTAACTTCCCGAGCCCCTGGAAGCATGAAAATCACTTTAAACATGCTAATTTTAGCTCTAACACTGATGATCCACCTACAAATGTGAACTGACGTTCAAAAATAAAACATTTGAAAACGGACCATTTTCCACATTTCTGAAGCATGACGTAATGGGGGGGTGTTATCTCTTTTGTCGAAAATCAGCCGTTTTTGCTCGAACATTAAATGCCTCCAAATGGTATTTAATTAACTTCCCGGGGTGAAGAAACCCTTTTTGAGAACTCAGAGTGAGTAAATTGGCCATTTTCATGCACTTTTAACCATTCCATAAATCTTGTGTTTTGGGCCCCTGGAAGCATGAAAATCACTTTAAACATGCTAATTTTAGCTCTAACACTGATGATCCACCTACAAATGTGAACTGACGTTCAAAAATAAAACATTTGAAAACGGACCATTTTCCACATTTCTGAAGCATGACGTAATGGGGGGGTGTTATCTCTTTTGTCGAAAATCAGCCGTTTTTGCTCGAACATTAAATGCCTCCAAATGGTATTTAATTAACTTCCCGGGGTGAAGAAACCCTTTTCGAGAACTCAGAGTGAGTAAATTGGCCATTTTCATGCACTTTTAACCATTCCATAAATCTTGTGTTTTGGGCCCCTGGAAGCATGAAAATCACTTTAAACATGCTAATTTTAGCTCTAACACTGATGATCCACCTACAAATGTGAACTGACGTTCAAAAATAAAACATTTGAAAACGGACCATTTTCCACATTTCTGAAGCATGACGTAATGGGGGGGTGTTATCTCTTTTGTCGAAAATCAGCCGTTTTTGCTCGAACATTAAATGCCTCCAAATGGTATTTAATTAACTTCCCGGGGTGAAGAAACCCTTTTTGAGAACTCAGAGTGAGTAAATTGGCCATTTTCATGCACTTTTAACCATTCCATAAATCTTGTGTTTTGGGCCCCTGGAAGCATGATAATCACTTTAAACATGCTAATTTTAGCTCTAACACTGATGATCCACCTACAAATGTGAACTGACGTTCAAAAATAAAACATTTGAAAACGGACCATTTTCCACATTTCTGAAGCATGACGTAATGGGGGGGTGTTATCTCTTTTGTCGAAAATCAGCCGTTTTTGCTCGAACATTAAATGCCTCCAAATGGTATTTAATTAACTTCCCGGGGTGAAGAAACCCTTTTTGAGAACTCAGAGTGAGTAAATTGGCCATTTTCATGCACTTTTAACCATTCCATAAATCTTGTGTTTTGGGCCCCTGGAAGCATGAAAATCACTTTAAACATGCTAATTTTAGCTCTAACACTGATGATCCACCTACAAATGTGAACTGACGTTCAAAAATAAAACATTTGAAAACGGACCATTTTCCACATTTCTGAAGCATGACGTAATGGGGGGGTGTTATCTCTTTTGTCGAAAATCAGCCGTTTTTGCTCTAACATTAAATGCCTCCAAATGGTATTTAATTAACTTCCCGGGGTGAAGAAACCCTTTTTGAGAACTCAGAGTGAGTAAATTGGCCATTTTCATGCACTTTTAACCATTCCATAAATCTTGTGTTTTGGGCCCCAAGAAGCATGAAAATCACTTTAAACATGCTAATTTTAGCTCTAACACTGATGATCCACCTACAAATGTGAACTGACGTTCAAAAATAAAA
>NW_028246944.1:0-47582 GCF_964263255.1 Lissotriton vulgaris
ACTTATTTACCCATTTATTCTACCCTCGACCTTTAGATATACATATATAAAAAACATTTATTTTTCAGAAAGACACACATTCACTGGATGATGTCATCAGTGATGTCATGAAAAGCTGTGAAGGGTTTTATAAGGATTTCAGAGGGTAAGGGCGCTCTGCCTGAAATTCAACGTTAATAGAGTGATTGAAATGAGTAGGTAAATGGTGCGTAAAGAGCGAACGTAGAAACCCTTAACCGTTCATTCAAAAAACCAGAAGATTTTTTCATTACATGTAAAACAGCAATGCTGTCGCAACCACAAATAAAGTATAGCTCCAATATACTGTGTGAGGAGACAAAGTATTATGACAATAAATAAGCAGATGCAGATCCTTGTGTATAGTCTTTGTAGGTAGGTTATTTAATGAGTCCACAACCGTAGCAACGGTCCACAATCAGCCGGCACGTGTTTCGTCGTGTTACGTTGAGTCAACACGACTCTTCAGGGCTGACAAAATAGAAAAATAACGTGTGTATAGGTTTTTGTCATAAGTATCACATAATTCTTTACATCGGATATGTGACATAAGTAATTTCATGTGTGCATTATTAAGGTGTTGTTATATCTAAAACCATTCGTGTTCGTGATTCGTGTAGGTATTAGTGCTTATGAGCATGCTTCTTCAGATAGTTGATGTGTGCATTTTGATCACATGGTGTGTTGGTGAGGAAGACAAGGTTGTGACTCCAAATTCAGTGCTGTGACAGGTGACATGCTCACGACGGTCCTGCATTAGAAGAGCTCAAAGTGAATAAAGTGAAGCTACTAGTTTTTTACGCAAAACGTGTATAGATCTGTGATAACTCCATTTGTTAAAAGGTGCATTCATTTGTAGCTTAGTCTATGAGTGTGTCTACCAAAATTTATAGAAAACGTACCTTAATACGGTCAGTGATTCCTTCTTTCTTCGCGGAGTATTAGGGACATTTCATTGGGTAACGTGTTCCAAGTGGGACCCTACGAAGCTTAGGGCCAGATGTAGGTAAATTTTATTTTCCGACCTCTTAAATACCGAGTCATAGCGACTCGGTATTTCAGAGGTCGGAAAATAAAAGTACCGAGATGTAGGTAAATGCAGATGTGCAATTACCGAATCGGAAACAGTCGGTATTTTCCGATGCGGGAAATACCGACCAGTTAATGCCCATTCATTCCTATGGGCTTTGAAGCCCATAGGATTGATTGGGCATTTACCGGTCGGTATTTACCACATCGGAAAATACCGACTGTCACAAGGGTGCAGGGGGTGTCACTTTGACACCCTCTGGCACCCCCAAAAGAGGCTCGGGTGCCATGTGGCAGGCATACCTGCCCTAAGGGCAGGTCTGCCTGTCATATGGCATAGGTGTGCATGCACACATGTGCATGCACACCAGAAATGGTATTTTACCATCAAGTAGTATTTGATGGTAAAATACCGATTTTGTACTGCTTGTGGGACTCAGAAGAGTCCCACCTACATACCAATTTACCGGAATCCGTAATGATACCGACTCGGTATTTTACATACTCGGTAAATTTACCTATCGGTAAATTTACCGAGTCTGTAAAATACAGGGACCTACAAGTCAAATTGCTCTTACCGGTCGGTAACGGCCGAATTCGGCCGTTACCACCCGGTAAACGCCTACCTACATCTGGCCCTAAATGTTCATTGGCTATGAAGCATTAAAGGTAGTAGTTTTGGAAGTCATTCCTTTCTCCTCTGCGGAACAACATGGATATTTTATTGGCAAAAGTGTTTTGAGCACAAGTTTGCTCCTTATTGGGTGGGAACGGTTCACTGTTGTCAGTGATTTTGTGACACACTTCCAAAGGAGTAGAGGGGAGTTTAGGAACACTATTAACTCTACAGTGGTCACAAGGTGGTGGACAGGGATTATGAAGGTAAAAATAGTTTTTATATGTTTTAAGGGCCATTTATATAATTGATGTGTGGTGTACAAATCATGGCGGAAAAATGACAGTGTCTTGCGGTGTTTTTTTATTTAATTTTGTGGGTGGGGTACTTCCCAGGAGCACTATTTACTTATAATGTGGTGTTTACTTTTCTGATGGGGAGGTGTGGTTGCGCAGCAAAAATTTCAGTCTAGGTTTGAAACAGTTTTTATTTAGCAAATACAAATAAACTTACTTCAGAAACTGACGCTGTATATATGAAAGGGGTGACAATTAAAAATGGAATTTAATAAAATATCAGTTAAGCGTGGCCATACCCTCCTTCTTTCTGCTATAGTTTGTAAAAGCGTGCCCCACATTCTTGATAATGTAAGAGGGCATCAGTTACTTTTAGATAAAGTAGAATAGAAGTGCTACAACAAACACTCTCGAACTACAGTATCTGATGTCCGGAGAACAAGTAAAAAACAGTTAAATACAAGCGACTTTTTATTACATAGAAATGTATGCATTAATACTTTTAAAATTTGTATTTTGTACAATTCAGGAATGCTCTGTCGTAGTGCTTAGAGGTTGCACACTGTTCCGCTAACAAATCACATACTCACTTAGGAATATATAGGATAGTACTATTATAATATACAGTACTGTTCCTATATATTCTTTAGGGAGAAGGTGAATAGGAACCACAACTGAGAAGAATAGAAATTAGAAAATAACATTCAGAAATGTGGGGTTTATCAAATATTTAAAGTAACAAAGTATGTATGAGAGCTATATTTTTTATTCTGCAATTTCGTAAAATATGCTCCCAGATAAAAATATGTGATCAAGTGCGATCTAATGTTTCATAAGCTGTATTACAGACGGTGTCAAAAAATCTTCTATTCCTCTTCTGTAACAATCGGACAATCTATTACAATATAACGATTGATACCATTGTTACATAAAAAAAAGAAAAGGAAATACTTTCGAGCCGTAATTATTTTCTGAGCGTCTTTTCTCCAGGAGGTCAAAAAGTTTGATCTTCGTGGCGACAGGTCATAAACTCCTCTGAGATCATGCCTGTGAAAATTATAATATATATATATATTCACAGTATATGGCCAAAAGAAGGGAACAGACTAAAAACCAGAAGCTGGTGACGTTGCTTATATATCTTTACTCTTTGTGCCAACGGGTCATGAACTCCACTGAGATCAGCATAACTGTTAATATTACAATATACATATTAACAGTATATGATCCCTATTGGAAAACACACTAAAAACTGGAAGGTGGTGACATTGATTGTAAATGTTTAGGGTTTGCGCTGAGGGGTCACCAACACCTCTGAAGCGAAGTACAGTGTCAATATTATAATATAAAAAGTCGCAATATATAAGCTGAAAGGAGCCAGAAAAGGAGCAATGTTTGTTGTAATCTATCTGTTTTTGAAAACAAGCTGCTGACGTTACAGAGAATGTTACAGAGGAAAAAGGAAACCATGCAATAACTCTTTTTTCTAGATATATATCTAGATATATTCTAGATATAAAAATGTTTAAATATTGACAAATAGCCACAAATTATAACTATCTACTATGCCATAATGAAACATAAAAAACAAACTCCCCTCTCCAGGCAGACCCATAGTATTGGGGATAGGTTCCCTTTTGAAACCCCTGTCTCGCTTTTGCGATGTTTTTTTCAAAGCTCTTGTACAGAAAACTACAACATACTTACAAGATACCAATAGCCTACTACAATTCCTGGATCAGATTGAGGCCAATGAAAACATGATACTGGTAAGCTTTGATATTGAAAGCCTCTACACAAGTATCCCCCAGGATGATACTCTGAAAAGTTCTTCAAAGTGCTCTAGACATGGAAGAATGGACAGCCCGGACACCTAAAAGCGTTATCCTTGAATGTGCAAGACTAGCTTTGAAAAATTACTTTTTTTAATAGACTGGGGGTACTTCAATGGGCAGTAATTTTGCCCCAAGTGTGGCTGATCTATACATTTTTGATTTTGAACAGAAATACATTCTCAACAAACAAAATCCTTTCAGATCCCACCTAATGTTCTGGAAAAGTTATATTGACGATGTCCTTGCCATCTGGCAAGGACCAGAAGATACCCTGAGCTCTTTTTTCCACTGGATCAATACATGTGATCAGAATTAGAAATTTACGTATACCAAAGACCACTAGACCATGGTCTTTTTCGACGTAGTCATCAGCAAGGAGATGGGACGCCTGGAAACTAACACTCATTACAAACCGACAGCCAAAAACAATCTTTTAAGATATGGGAGCTTTCACCCTAGGCCCCTAAGGGAAAACCTGCCTTACGGACAGTACTTAAGGATCCGACGCAACTGCAGCAAGATCACGGACTACCGCAGGCAAGCAACTGATCTCACGAATAAGTTCGCTGAGAGAGGGTAGCCCAAGAAAATCCTTACAAAGTTTCATAAAAGTGCACACAACCAACCCAGAGAGGCATTACTGGAGAACACTCCAAGAAATGAGAGTGAAATACCATTGACCAGCGTCACCACATACAGCACGGCATCTAACTTGGTTACTAAGTCCATTAACAAACATTGGCCTACACTGAACACAGGCAATCTGAAGTGGGAGAAGCCACTTTTCTCTTTTAAGAAAGCAAGAAGCATAAAAGACTCTGTTGTGAACACACGTCCAAGAGACACCCATGAAAAATCATCAACAATTCTGAATGCCTGGGGTTTGCCAGACGTCACAGGACATTACAAATGTGGAAACTGCAGTGTCTGCCATCTAACTGAAAACACCAAAACACTATCTTTAGAGCCAGGAAAGGTATGGACTATACGAGCACATACCAACTGCAACAGTACCAATGTGGTATACAGGATTGTGTGCCCATGTAATCTACAATGTGTGGGAGTGACAAGCAGAAGAGTGAAATAGAGAATATGCGAGCACAAGAGCACGATCAGGTGCAAAAAATCAATGACTAAACTCACTGAATCATTTCCTCACGCAGAACCATACTCCAAATGATATGAGGTGGACTGTCATAGAGCAAATCAAATCTGGGGATAGACTGCAACAACGCTTGTTTGAAAAAGAACAGCAATGGATATATAGGTTGTCCATGCATAAGACTGGATTAAAGGACAATATCCTGTGGAATTCTGTTCTTACGAAATAGACCCTTACTGTCCCTCCAATGTCCTAATGTGAAAGAACTGACCTTGAATCTGTTTTATTTTTCACCATACGTGTGTGAGTGAATGCCACTATTTAAATGTTTGGCTAAAGGATGTTGCTTTATTGTTAAGTGGTAATTATGTCCAACTTTAGACACAACACCTCCCCCCCTTTTTCACACTGCCTATCAAGACTTTTGCTCGACCTGAACACTGTTTGCACCCTTGGGTTTGGAGCAGCAGTGGCCTTATAGAACAAACCTAAATCGCTTATTAGTGTGCTTTAGTTTTACTGCCAGCTCGATTAATCATTGGCATCGGCACAGCTGTAAACCCCTTATTCGCTATATACACTCACTTAAATCTTCTAAATTTAACGTTCTGTTCTTTTTTTCCCACCTCAACAGGGCAATGCTTTATTGATTTACTTATGGAGACACGAACGCATCAGTCATCCTTCAATTCCTTAGTCATGGGGCAATGCTTTATTGATTTACTTATGGATACATAAGCTCATGAGTCATCCTTCATTTCCCCTAACAACTTCCTTAGGAAAAGGACGCAGGGAATGCCACGCCCGCACCGCACTTGCATGCCGCCTTAGCACGTTCCTATTATCGACGTCATCTCCGGTTCTTACTCACGGGCACCGAGGAGGATTGCAGGATAGGTGAAGTAGCCGTTTTTGAATCACTACAAGTAAGTTGCTGTACACAGTAGCATGTAGGCACTGCGTAGGTCACTACTGCAGATCTAATCCTTTTACTTTCCGACATAGATCGTGGCAGGATCTAGTTTTTTGCAACCCCGACGCCCATGAGGCATGCTATCTTAGTGCTTCAAGTAAGCGTCACTTTTTCCTCGCTTTCCATGTGTGTGCACGTTGGGTTGTTTGCCCATTTGTTACATGTTGGACTATATGTTGCCCTGAATCAGTATGCCGTTTTGTGATTTTAATCACGCTCAAATGACATGAGCATTGACACCCACTTTTAAAAGAACTAACCGAGAATAATTGTTTATGTGAATTGGGGAGCGATTTTACTTCCCTGTGAACAGCACTCCCTTTCACTCACAATTGAGAATCAGTGAATGTGTTATGAGTGCACAGACACACATCATTGAGTGGGTTGTAATATACATTTACAGGCTCTTTTTTGAAGCCAATGGTGCTCATTTTATCTCAATGACACCCTGGCATGACCACTTGTGAGCCATGCATTAACTCCACCATATTTCATCATCACTTTGGATGTCGAAAATGTAGAGCACTTCAAACACGCTCTCTGTCTAATGTATTATATTGTGTGTTTATCCCCTTTTTTCTTTACAGGTTTTCTTTTCTAGGAATCACGGAGAAGAACTTTTTCACAACCACTGTGAGTTTTTAGTGGTTTTTTCACATAGTCAAGGGCAGGGTACAGCATAGTGAGTGTATACCACCCGGGCTACCATCACTGGTCCTGACGAAAACCCTACAATTATATAAGTGGTTGAAACATGTAGATCAATTTCATCTCACAACATAATCTGACACCACATGCCTACCTAATTTGGCATGGTGTCCAACTAATAATTGTTATTGTTGCCCAGTCACTTCAGAATAAAGTTTTGACAGTGAGTAGTCAACTGAGCAATTTTTAAATCTCAAACAATTTTTCACTCTCACAAAAAATTCAAAAAACAAACCCGCTCCATTATAGTCAGGTGTCGCAGCACACCTGGATGGCACTTGGCTATCCGGGTGGGACCCCGATGATGAAGCATGTCACCAACTAGGTTGGTGAGTGAGGGGTCTTCTAACAAAGGATGAATCTGTCCTTCTAAGCATTGTTTGCACCTCTTTATCTTTGATGGAGGCATTGAGGCGCCGCCAGGGGGTACTCCTCCATTGGTTGTTTATAATGAAACTACTTACAACTCTGGAATATGTTTGTTGATGCAAAACAAGAATCCGATGCTAGAAAAGGGAACCTGCAGCACAGATTGGCAATACAGAAATAACTCGCGAAAACAAAACTAATTGCACAATAGGTGTGGTTTATATAGTTTTTGATTGTTTAGTAGTCTAAGGAAGGAAGATTCGGCTCTGCCTATGTAGACGTCAGGTTTTGCAGTTTACACGTGCTCACGTTTGAAATGTTTTACTTGTGCACGTGTTGGGAAAAGTTACAAACTGTGAAGCTGTAAAGATTTCGATTTCCATAGTAACACGTATAAGGGTATTATTATCTACAAACGTTGGAAGTTTAAAAAGTGTTACCCGGTAAACTGTGTCCTTTGTATTCTCATGATTAAAACCATCTAAATAGAAGACATTAAAAACATCGTTTACAATAGAAGAAAAAAAAATGTATTAATATTTGTTATCACTATGCTGTTTAATTAAAAAAATGCAGCGTAAAGCTACCCCCGGAAAGGTGTGCCGGCGTTTGCGGCATTGGGAAGATTAAGCAAGGTGTTACCTACAGTGAAATAGTGGTGGGCTAAGATGCTGATGGACTTTGGAATTGAACTGTGAACGCTGTTCTTGAAAGTCAGGTATTATAGGTGCTGCATCATACTTTACCACACTTATATGTTAATTACTACTAATTAAGTTGAAAATAGTCCTAAATTATAAGTAGGGCTCCTTTATTTACTGATTTTTACAAATAAATACAGACAGAAAAGTATTTATTTTCCTCTCTGTATTTATTTTAAAGTGTGGATAAATACGGAAATTGGGTTATTTTTTGAAAGTTTGTACATGCTGTCAAAGATGAGTAGTAGGCCGATAGGTCTGTTGTTCTAAAAGTAAAAGGGTAAAAACAATAAAAGACTTTTAGTAAAGAGCCTTAAAGAGCAATATATATCCTCGTATAAGAAAACTTGCACATTTTAATATGAAGTTTGTGTATAGTTTATCTAAGAGTGTTTACGTGAGTGAAAATGACCAGTCTTTCAGCTATGAGTGCATATTTATCAGTAAAATAAATGTGGAAATATACTAATTTCAGATTCATTTTTTTACAAAACCCAAAATATATATGGGTAAATACACATACAATTATTTTTAAAAAATGGCTCAATATAGATGGAGATGTCCAAAAAATAAATAGCATAAAACCAGGAGGTATAATTATAAACTATAAAACACTACTGTTAAGTTTGTTTTTACTATAAAAAGTATACACATGTTTTTAACTTGTACTTAACAAACACTATAGGTTATAAGGATATTGTACTTAGATAGTGACATTTAAAAAACATTTGAAATCCACTGAAAAAACCATAGGTTTCAGGCAGGTTATAGTTAGGAATTATCATTTATAAAACCTTAGAAATTCAATGAAAAAAACATAGGTTAAAGGCAGTTTATAGTTAGGAATTATCATAAAAAAACTTAGAAATGCACTGAAAGAAACATAGGTTTCAGGGGTGTTATAGTTAGTTGGACATTTCACTCATACAAAATCATTAAAATTCCTCCATTATAGTTAGTTGTACTAAGTGTAACTCGCACGCCCGCAATCCACTGCTGATGATGTCACATATTACATCATTCATGACATAGTCAGTGACATCACTGATGACATTTCAAATGACATCGCTGATGACATCAGTGAAGTAGTGTGGCTCACTGGTTAGAGGCGGCAGAACCGAGAGCAGAGGACGGCCTGGGACCAGGGTTCGATTCCCGGCGCGGCAGGTTTCTGGACCAGGGTCAGTGGACTCGATAATTCTCTCGCCTTGGTGCCCACTCTGATCAGCGATCACACTCGGCAACTCTGGGCATTAGCTTGCCTCATCTTCACTAACGGCCCCACCAGACCGCCGGGGATGCCTGGTCTCACCCTGGAGATACCCATTAAGGGACCATCTCTCAGGGAAGCCAGGAAGGGTTTCGCAGCGGTCGAAGCGCCTTGGGACCCTATGGGTAAGTAGTGCGCTATATAAATGCCTATACATTTACATTTACATCATGCATGTGACAATCAGATACACCTCATCATACACTAGTATAACCTTTCAACACTGACTTAAAACACATAGTACCATATTTGAATGCATTGACACACCAATACAACTTTCTAAAAACCCACTCAGTGATTCCTAGTTCTACACACACATCTAAACACTTGCCTATAGATTCACTCATACACGCTAACAAAGATCCATAGAACACAATTAAATATAATTAAACATCGACTTAACACACAATCAGACACCCTATTCGCATTTATTCTTAAAGGGCCACTGTGAGTCCAGGCCGCATTTTTGCTTTCACAGCTGCCCAGCAAGTAGTGGGCAGCTGCACCGTTCAGGACTTTTTTTTCATGGGACATGTTCTTTTTGAAGCTAGGAGTGAGACGCACTCCTTCACCCTTCCTTGGCCTTCACAGCTGCACAGCACTTAGTGCCTGCTGCAGCATTTAGGCCCCATGTTATTGTTCTCAGCTGCCCAGCAAGTAGTGGGCAGCTGCAATGTTTAGATTTTGCGCAGTGGCTCACCCTGGACTTTCGCTGCTTAGGCAGAAGCCCTGACTCTCTGGACACAGGGCGTTTGAGCCCCCTTTCTGAGATGGCCAGCTGGTTTCTACATTTATAGGGCGCCATGCCCTTCTGTGATTTATGTGCTAAATGCTTTTTGGGTGCTAGGAAATGTATTGTGTATAGTATGTTTTGCGCACCTTGTTTGATACCTCTACAAATGGTTTATGACTAGGAGGATGTTTTACCTATTTTGGTTTGTGTTAGGGAGATTATACTTCCCTGTCATTTACGCCCCAGTGTAATTTTTACTTATGTGGTTAGGGTCTAATGAATTTAGACTTGTGGGATACTGTGCCTGTTATGATTTATATTACAGGTTGACGCTGAGTATAGTGTCTGCCAGGGATTACTGACTGTGTTCTAAGTTCATATATATTCTTTTACTATTTCTTTACCAAGTTCACCTGTGATAATTCTGACAGTGGCCCACGTGGCTCTGTCATGTGTAAATAATCCCTTGAAAATATTGCCCTGTGCCAGTTGGCACAGTGTACATGATGTGATTATTATTCTAATGTGTTTTGAGAATACAATGGCTGTTTCTGATATAACCTTGTGTGGAGTTCCTTTTGCGGGGGGTCTGGGATTTTGTTGCTGGTGGGTGCATGCGCACATGCTTTACACATTGCCTCCGGGATAAGCCTTACTGCTCGTGCCATGCTACCAAGGGGGTGAGCAGGGGTTATCTTTGGAGTGTAACTCCCTTGTCCTAACTAGAGTGGTGGTCTCTGCCTGGCTTTGGCGCAAGCCTCAGCCAACCAGAGATCCCATTTCTAACACTCTCTTAACTAATTGAAAACTAATATAGAGTTTCACATGTCTAGTAACCAACTTATGCAGTAGTTTCCACAACAAGACACAGAGTGAAACCAATATTCACACAGTTAAATCACTATCCCATATATTTAGTGATACACTTTAAATTACTCACTTACACAGTCATTCACAGTAGTACTAAATCCTCCATCTAGACACTTCTACTCAGTCTTCAATGCAGATTCCTATATATATAATAATTATATAAATAACAAACCAAACCACATTCACTGGATGATGTCATCAGTGATGTCATTTGAGATGTCATCAGGGATGTCACTGACCATGTCATGAATGATGTAATATGTGGCATCATCAGCAGTGGATTGCGGGCGCGCGAGTTATACTTAGTACAACTAACTATAACGGAGGAATTTTAATGGTTTTGTATGAGTGAAATGTCCAGCTAACTATAACACCCCTGAAACCTATGTTTTTTTCAGTGAATTTCTAAGGTTTTTTTTATGATAATTCCTAACTATAACCTGTCTTTAACAGGTTATATATTTATATATATATATATATATATATATATATATATATATATATATATATATATATATATATATATATATATATATATATATATATATATATATATATATATATATATATATATATATATATATATATATATATATATACATATATATATATATATATTACCTACTGGTGGTCGCCAGTGTGTAGTTATAGTTAGGACCTAGTTTCCATAGGAAATCTGCAACATTCTATTTGGAATAACTTTGGCGTCGGTTGACGAATCTTTCAAAATTCTTCAAGAAGATGGCCCGCTCTACTCCGCTCCTATCCTGAAAGTTTCGGGGTGATCCGTCAAGCAGGGGCAGTGAAAAAAGGGGGATCCCTAAACGTGTTTTCCCCATGCAATTTTCCATACGGGACCTTTAAGCGCGGCTATAGCCCGAACTGCTTTACGGAATTACACCAAATTTGGCAAGAAGGTAGAGTTTGGGTCACAGATCACGTTTTTTTTTAAATGGTGCACATCGGTTCCGTAGTTCCTGAGAAAATTAAAAGTAAAATCATAGATATATCTATGGGCGCGTAGGGTACGCGTACAATTACGAGCACAAGCTTCATGCTAATTGGCTGTGAACTGTCTGTCAACACTCCAAACCAGGAAGTGTTGGCAGCCATCTTGTGTCTCGGTAGAACCGAGGCACAAGAAAACTGAAACACATGGACGACCCATCCATTCACCTGTTAACCACGGCGGTAATTCCACCACGGTGCAGGCGTTTCCTTGCGCGGGCGGGCCGCGTCAGCCGTTGGACGTGCGCAGCACTATGAGGTAGTGCTTGCGACGGCCAATGGCCGACGGCAGCATGCACCGGGTTAAACAGTGTAAAACGGTGGCATCACTACATACTAAACTGTTGAAAAGAAAATACACATACAATTACAATAATTGTATAACATTAGTGAACTGTGCCCCATATCAGTGAGCGATCCCTCACCCGAGTTATAAAATATATAAGAACCACCCTTGTGTTGGGGTACCAATGCTTACAACACACTAATACAAATCGAGAAAATGTGGACGAGTTGTAAAACCACAAACTTTCACAAAAGTAAGCAATGCTAAACCCTTGGCATATGGTATTAACATCACTGTAAGTAAAGATTAATGAAGCATGTTCTGGTGTGAGCAATGACATACGCATTTGTTAATTGCAAAAACAACAGTAGATAGACAGAATGCAGAACAATGTCATACATTCACTCCAGTACAGAAATCTGGGCCTAAATCCATCGTTTTTTGCTCACCATGCCGTTCCAGTTTGAACCCAGCCATATGCAAATCAGTCTTGACCCTGTGATCCATGGGAACAGTCCAGCCCAAACTGCCAAGCCAGGTCCTCCCTGGACTGGAAACAAGCATCCTAGGACCGGTTTCGGGCTTTTAGCCCTCATCAGCCAGGGTAGCTTTTTTCCAGTGGCATGGAGAACACTGGACTCACGTCTGAGCATACCCGTCCCACTCGGGGTGACAAATGCAAAAACAACAGTTGAAGGACAGAATGCAGAACAATGTCATACATTCACCACAGAGATGGGCCTAAATCCAATGTTGTTTTGCTAACTATGCCATTCCAAGCTCAAACCACAGACCGGTGACAGCATTGAAACAAAGTAGACTGCCGAAATTAAAAAATTATGAAAGTACCTTTTCTTCGTACCCAAAAAACGTGTCTGCCATGCACTGTGATTGTGCTGGAAAGCGGGAAAACAAAAAATAAAGTATGCTAGATAGCTCAGAGCCATGAGGACTCCAGTGCTACAACTTCGAGTTTGTCCACCATTTTAAAAGCGTCAAACACCTATTCATAGAAGGCATCTCTTCTTGTTTGAAAATTGGAAACCGCGTTGTCCCTGGACTCCTGGTGGACTTGTTGAAAATGTTATTGTCGCAAGCAAAAGACGTGGTTGGCAGCTATGCAACATGGAAAGTAAAGTGTCAGCCCGGTTGTTTACAAAATAATGACCATAGTCGCGCCGGAGTCGAGCCTGAGTCTAGCCCGTCTGTGCTCGTCTGCGCCGAGGATGGGCCAAGGGCCAACCACTATGCACAGGTGACTCATTTATCTAGACAGATTATCTTATCCTTGAACAAATCTCATACCATCTGCAACCATGCTCTCAACGTAGATAAGTGGGCAGGCCCCATCAGCTGTCCTGCCTGTAGACATACATTAAAACCCTACCACCCTATTGTTAAGCAAGAGAAACTCAACTATTTGAAATGTGGTCTGATAAATGCAGGTTCAATGAGCAAAAACTCTCTCCACATATTTGATTTGGTCAACGAAAATGAGTTGGATTGCCTATTCATTACAGAAACATGGCTTCGTGAGTGGTCTAACCCAGACATAGTTCATGCTGTACCCCCTGGTTATTCTATTTGCAGACAATATCGCATAGAACAGCGTGGAGGTGGTTTGGTCATCATTTATAGAGACACCTTTAAATGTTCAATTAGGGATCTTCCAGACATTGAAGAAGTTGAGAGCCTATATTTTTGCGTACAAGTGCATGACACCTTCACCTTCTCGGGAGCATTGCTTTATCGTCCTCCCCGCCAACCCTATCAGTTTCTTGCCAGCGTGGGGGAAGTGCTGAGTGACCTGATCCTCAGATACACCAACTTTACTATTGTTGGTGATCTGAAACTCCATTTAGACGACCCCAATGACCATTACACCTCTAGTTTCAAAGAAAGTTTGCAGGTTCTGGGATTAACGCTCAGGACTTTAGAAGCTACTCATAAGGCGGGCCACTCCCTTGACTGTATTAGTTCTAATCTAGACAAAATGACGGTAAAAGACCCCATACTACAGACCTGGACGGACCATTACTTCATTGAATTCAATATTGAATTAAAAGGGAGTCAAATGATGTCCAAGGAGGTAGCAAATAAAGGGAAAACTCCACCTAGTTGGGGAAAAATCATGAAACATCCGGATCTTGGTAGTTGGACAAAGGAAAGTAAACCTACTGTTTCAGGGAATACTACCATAGACTATCTAAGGTTTGAGAGATGGATGACAGAGATCGGAAATAAAATTAGAAATCCAGAAAGAACTAGAGATTCCAAAGGAAAAAGGAGATTTTCCGCTCCCTGGTTCCTAGACACACTAAAGAACAATTGGTGGAAGGTAAACTTTTAGAGTATAAATGGCGACGGAACTATGAGAATGACGCAAAGGAGATATATAAGAAGGCTAGAAGATCATATCATGCTTCTATTAAAGCTGCAAAAATTAAATACTTTATTTCCCGCATTGAAGCAGCTAACAACAAACAAAAAGTAATTTTTAAAATTGTTAATAGCTTCACTAAGCCTAAAATCGTAACCCAAGAGATTCCCCCATCTCAGACTTTGTGTAACGATATAGCCAACTACTTCACCCAAAAAATAGATACGCTCACAAAAGACTTTTCCCAATTCGTGAAAGTAGAGTCTGCGAACGAAACTGATTTGAACCCCCATCATCCCAGATGGGAAAAATTTGGCCATATTAGTCTAGATGACTCTCTTCAGGGAATCTCTGCCCTGAAATCAGGATCCCCTTTTGACCCCCGCCCCCCCACGCTGCTTAAATCCATAATACAGGAGGTTAATCCTTGTATTAACTCTATCATCAACTCGTCCCTTCAATCAGGGGAGATTCCCCCACAGTGGAAGGTAGCGGTAGTGAAACCGTTACAGAAAAAGACGCTACCAGACCCCACAACTTTGTCCAACCTACGACCCATCTCTCTTCTCCCTGCTATCTGCAAGATTACAGAATCCTATGCTAACAAACAACTGATGGCATTCCTAGAAGAAAATGACATTCTGCACGCCTGTCAAGCAGGTTTCAGGACCCAACATTCCACCGAATCTGCACTTCCGTCATCCACCGAAACCATCCGTATTGCATTGGATCAGGGCAAACTGGCTGTCCTGATCCTATTAGATCTCTCAGCAGCATTCGACACGGTATCCCATGCTATCCTTTTACATCGCTTTGCTAATGCAGGCATAGCAGGAACCGTGTTTGAATGGTTTAAAAACTATCTGGCACATAGGCGCCAGATTGTTATGTTGGGTGATTCTTGTTCAGAAGAAAAAACAATGAAAACAGGGGTTCCGCAGGGCTCCAGTCTGATCCCCATTCTATTCAACTTATATATGGCCCCCCTATTAAAATTAATCTCTTCCTATAACATCAGTACTATCGCCTATGCTGATGACACCCAGCTTGTTCTGACCCTTGATAAAAATCAATCCAATGCAGAACTGACACTGAAAGAATGCCTGTCAGCAACCTTCAAGTGGATGTCACACAACCATTTAAAATGTAACTCGGCAAAAACAGAGATTATTCCTTTTGGTCCTAATAACTGTTTCTCTCCACAAGATTGGTGGCCTGAAAAGGCAGAAGCCCCCCCAAAGACTATCAATGCTGCTCGAAATCTGGGCATTAAGTTTGACAATACCCTGTCATTTAATCAACAAGCCAAAGAAGTAGCAGGGGTATGCTTTGGTATCATCAGGAGCCTCAGAAATGTTTTTGATCTTCTCCCTCTGAGTGCCAGACGTACGGTCGCTCTAGCTCTGATAACATCCAGGCTGGACTACTGTAACAGTCTGTATGCAGGGCTAAATAAATCAGCCCTGCACAGACTTCAAATGGTCCAGCATGCAGCCGCTAGGCTGGTCCTCAGATTGCCCAGAAAATCTTCAGCCTCTACAGCTTTGGATGCCTTACATTGGCTCCCAGTACATAAGCGCATCCTGTTCAAGGTTCTTACAATCACATACAGAGCCTTCCACCATCATGGCCCACTGTATTTGCGCAAGTACTTCAGACAATACCATCCGTCACGAACACTCAGGTCCTCCACAGCTAACTTGCTCTATGTCCCCAGGTTCAACTGTTATTGGCGCAAAGTTATTGGCGCGAAGGCATGGAATTAGTTACCTCCATCCCTGCGTCAATCTGCAACTGAGCAAAAATTCAGAAAATTATTAAAAACATGGATTTATTCCCTGCCAAACTCCGAATGCATGGCGCTTCTATGATCCACCACGTAGACAGGTAGTCTTACCACAACATTTTACTGCCTACTGACAATCAGTAATCTAAGCGCCAAGATACTCCCTGGAGTGGTAGCGTGCTATATAAGTGCCATTTCACATCACATCACACATCACATCACATCACATCACAATACGGGAGGGTCATGCGAGTAGCTGCAAAATCCTCTTTGTCTAGCTTCGAGCACGAACTATCCGCAGTACAGGAAGAGATGGTGAGGGACACCTGTCAGGTACACAGTTACGTCGGTCTTGGCCTTCGGCCCATCATGGGCAGAGGCAAGAGGCCTTTAGATCAGTGCCGATAGGGCATATTTCCTCTGTATGAATTGTGACAGTGATTGGTTTTACCATGAGTGGCATATGAGATTTACTGGCAAAACCATAGAAAAGTGCAGAGTGTGTTTCCAGAACCTGAAAAGCAAAGGCTACTCGTGGGATTACAGCTGGTGTTGCCACTCACATAAGTAGGCCAGTAAATTTATTGCAGACTTACTAATGCTGGGTTTTTTTGGCATGTGATTTCTATCCGTTTACCAAATGCTAAGAGCACTAATCAGCTGTGTTTGTGTTTATTTATTTATGGAACGGATTCCGAGTGATAACGGGGAGGAACCACATCACGAGGACGGCAAGATGTTTGCAAAAATTGGACCGAGGATCAGTAACAGGCATGGTCTAGGGTCGAAGGATCTTACAGGTCAGGAGTTCAGCTCCTGCTATGCTGTCATTCTGGCCTGAGGTAGCAAAGTTGTTACATACTGCACATGGTCAGCGACTGGCTGCCGCCCCCCTCCCAAATGACCACACCAACTCCTGGACATATGAACACAAAACATGGTTATCTTTGGAAGGCGGGGGGTCGCGGGACCCCCCGGCCGTATTTATTAAGTTATAAAATTAAAAATTTTAATAGCATGATAAATACTTTATACAAAAATCAGCAGGACATTAGATACAATGTTGTCAACAAGTATGAGAGACTAACCTTAACAGAGACTCTAATACAGGTTGTTTCCTAACCGAACTAACACCCTAAGCTAGATTTTTGTATACTACATTTCTGGCCATATGGCAAGGTCGCTAACCGGTGTCAGGTCCTAGTAGCTGCGCCTCACCTAAAGATGTGCGCATGCGTAGCCGGGCCTGGTAAATACCCGGTCCACGGCGTGAAACAATTACTAGCTGCGCCTTACCCAGAGATATGCGCATGCGTAGCCGGGCCTGGTAATTACCCGGTCCACGCCGTGAACTCCATTTACCCACTAAAGGAGGGCCCTTACTCTGCGCCATCCAGTGATGTCATGAGTATGCGCGCGCGGGGTGGCTACCAGCCTAAGGAAAGCGTGACTACTCCAACCCACGCCCCTTTGAACAGCAATTACCTTGCCCCTGAAGTTCTATGAGGTGCCAAGGGCACCTCACCGAGCGCGGGGCACGACACTCTGTCGGGGAGCGTCCAGAGAACAAGAGGGTCTCCTGGGCGCTCCCCGCTTCTTTATCCCCAAGGGGCCAGTGAGGGCGGACCCGCCCCCACCCAGCCCCTCCTGCATCCCGCCCCCCCCCCCGACCCGGAAGCCCAACAATGACATCCGGGTCAATGGGGGGGCGCCAACCAATCGGTGACGAGGCGCGCCCGGCCGGGCACGCCCCTCCACCGAGAAGCTCTGAGGAGGGGGATGGTTGCCGCGCCGCCATGCGGGCGGGGGGGCCAAGAGCCCCCCCTTTTCACATGGTCAGCGACTGGTTGCCGCCCCCCTCCCAAATGACCACACCAACTCCTGGACATATGAACACAAATTACCCGGTCCACGCCGTGAACTCCATTTACCCACTAAAGGAGGGCCCTTACTCTGCGCCATCCGGTGACGTCATGAGTATGCGCGCGCGGGGTGGCTACCAGCCTAAGGAAAGCGTGACTACTCCAACCCGCGCCCCTTTGAACAGCAATTACCTTGCCCCTGAAGTTCTATGAGGTGCCAAGGGCACCTTCCCTTGGGCGGGAACCTCCATGGGATGATGCCCGACCCCTCAGACCTTAAAATAGCTGCTCACCGGTCATGACCTTACCGCCACAGGCCAGCATTGTTAACCGACGATCTGGCCTCCCCCTTCCTAGACCTAAACCAGGAGCATACCTATTTTGCAAAACCCCTCCAACCAGGCCCATAGATTATTAGCCTACAGTACGTTCCCTGCCTCAGTCAAGTGCAACCCGTCCCCCAGGTAAAACTGTGCGCCCCAGATACACCCCTGTGGAATCGTCTGCAAACGGGGGGCTTGAAATAGGTTGTCCAACTGTGTGCTGATCCTCTCTACCGAGTGATTCAATGCCCTGACCGAGTCCCCCCCGCCACTGTCACCAGGGATAAGTTGCGACCATATTACTGTGGAACCAGGGCAAATCCTGGCCACCCACCCCGCAGTAGAGATAATCTCCTCAATAAGGGTGCGAGCCTCCCCTGTTTGTCAAATCATTCTCCCCCAGGTGAAGTATCACCCCCGACGGGGGAGGTAGCGGGCGCTTAGCTAAGAGTCCCTGGAAGAATTTCCTAACTGGCTGAGGCATAGACCCCCTCTCCCAAAGAATGAGATATCAAAACCCCTTTTGTGCCGCCCTTTCCCTACGGTCTCCTAAAAGAAAAAACATTGACCCGGACATGTCTTGGCCACCCCTCCCACAGCAGAAATGATTTCCCCAAGAAGGATGCGCCTACCCAGGTTGGCCAAATCGTTCTCCCCCAGGTGAAGTATCACCCCTGACGGGGAGCGGGTTGTTAGGAGAGTAGCTCAAGACAGAACAATTACTAAACTGCCTGGGGCGTAGGCCCCCTTCACCCCTAAGGGGACAGAAACCCCTTATGTTCCGCACTCCTCTTACATTCACTTTCAAGGAAAATAAACATGTTTGGCACGCCTCACACATGAGTGGCCCACAACCAAGTCACCAGTGTCCGTTGCGCGTCTTGCAGCTTTCGTTGAGCTGTTGAAGCCTGCTGATGCCCCGCGGCGAGTTTCTCCCCCGCGTGACAGGTTTGAGAAACCCTTCACCGTCGCTGATGCTGCGGTGTGGAGCACCTCTCAGATATCCGCCATGGACCCAGCCGTGAATACAAAGATAGACAAATACAACAATTAATGTTTCTGGCTTCGTTGTGAAAACTGCATTACACAAGCCTGACTTACATTGCCCGTACAAGCCATGTCTTAGCCAAAATTAACGCCCAATGTATTCCAAGGGACACTTCCCACTGCAATAGCAACAACTTCATTGAGCCTTTGGCTAGCACAATGCTATCCGTGCCGAGCTGTAAAACTGGCCCTTTATCAGTCCAGTCATCGCTTTGGCTCTTAGTTACCTACCGTCCAAACAAACCCGACGTTATTCAAACCACCCCTGGCCTGTGATCCCTGCCATTACAAACCTCGGTGAGGTACAGCTCTGTCCTAGCCCCAGGGAGCATCCATTCCCTTGCTTAAAAACTTGTTTTAGTTCCCTATTAGGCAGAGGGTCAGGTTCCAGGGTCTGTGCATTGCTCATAAAGCCTACCTTGGAATGGCACTCGAAGTCCTATGTGCATAGACGGCACCCCCAATCTGCCCGTGTTTCAATAGAACCACCATGGGAGGACGGGCTTTCTCAGTCGTGATCCCCCAACCCCAAACTTACCACAATCCTGTTATGTGGACACCGGCAGGCATGCAATGGAGGAATGGGCATGCCTATAGCTCGCCAGATGAGGCTACAGGCGGCCCCGTGTCATGTTCATGTGAATTTAAATTAAGTGAGGCTGTGGCTATTTGTCTGACCTGCTTGCAAAGGTGAGTCTATATTGCTCATCATTGTCAGTTCATGCTTGGTTTCAAGCATTGACAATGCTGTGGTTAGCCATTACTGCCTATTACAGAAATGAGACACTATCATGTAACATCTCCATAATCTTCACCTAAACGAACATACAGCACTGGGGCCCACTCATCTCTAGGATGTCAGGAGTTAATATCACAAACCCATGCTAGCGACTAAGCATACCACACCTAATAAAAGATGTGCTTCCCAAAATTGCAAATGAGCCACGGACAGGAGAGGCCTATCGGCGTGGCGATACCATCTTCTTAACTGCCTTCAAGCCCCTATTTAGGTGTGACCTTCCCTAACAAACAACCAATGGACCACAGTGCCATGATGATGCACCTTGTATGTGGTATTACCAACCGGGGTATCGCATCATAGTACCATCCGCGCTCCCACGGACTGAGCTTTAGGTGGGATGCCATGGTCTCTCCTTTAGAGTCAGAACTTTTTGGCTTTGCCAAAGCTTGTACCTCTCGCATTCTGTTTGCCTTTGATACGTGCCCAAATGCCCCCATTGCCTAACGTAAGATTTTCTTGTGCCTGAGTGTTTAGCATATATTGCAGTATTATACCTCCCATTGTACTTTGTCCTCTCTTGTACTCTGCACACTTCTTTTGTAGCGAACCACAAGATATCGTGCATATATCATATATAAACCATATGCAGGGATCTAAGAGGTTTGGGATCACATTTTGTTCTGATTAGAGTTCTAGTGGCTGTTTTAACTCTATGCAAAGTAGGTATCCCAAACGGGGATATGGAAAGAACATTTAAGCTATATAACTAATGTAAGTCACATGCATGTTATTCATATATTGAGCGGGTCACCTGGTGAATAATTAGTTTTAGTGGCTGTTTTAACTCTATGCAAACTAGGTATCCTAAACGGAGATATGGAAAGAACATTTAAGCTATATAACTAATGTAAGTCACATGCATGTTATTCATATATTGAGCGGTTCACCTGGTCAAGTAATTATTTTTAAGTTTTAAAACAAGGAATACACTTGCTTGGTGCATTTACAAAGGGAGCAGGTTTCAACACGTCAAGTATATGCTATGCCTTGAATGTTATGTTTGAATAGAGAAATAAGAAATGGCATAAATTGCAGCCTCATGTGTCTCTGAAAACCCACCTTAGTCCCCTTTAAAGTTCTGGTAACTATTTCACCTCTTGTCTTTCTGAAAGCACCGCCTGAAAGTGGCTCATCCTTGAGCATGTCCACCCAGTAAACAATGCGAAATGTCCTGGTCCAAACCTTGTGCCCAGTTTTCACAAGTCATTATAACATAGTGCCAGTGTGCACAGATGCAACCTTGTGGACACTTACACACATTTACAAACCTTCACGTACTCCTCAACTAATATAAACTGCCGAATTCCCACGGTGGTGAAACTCCACACTCTTAGCGTGAGTGAAGGAAAATGTCATATCAATGTCAAAAATAGAATTTTTTTTGACTGAGCACAAATCTGTGCATGCTAATATTAGGGCCGGGTGAAATGTTTTCATGGGTTAAAGCTCCTGATATTTAATATGTTATGTTACCCCAATTTCATGGACCCACGTGTTGCATTACCTCTTTGACGGCCTACTAATATGAGAGAACAAATGTAATGAAAGCTGTTAACAAGGAGGTATTTTCTTCCCAAACCAGTTTCCTGGCAGAAATTTCAGTGACTGATGAAGACAATATATGACCCCATGTTCAATTTCCACATGCAATAACGGCAAGTGCATCTGATAAACTGTGCGTTATTTAGCCGGAAATACCTCAACATTTTGCTACCTCTAGTTAAGAATACATTGTTTGTGAATCGTATATACAAATGCATCAAACAAGGGGAGGTATTTAATTGGCTACTGTGCAGGGAAGAGAGCGGAAAGACTTTCCTTTGGAGCCTATATGTCATCCTCTGATTGCTGCTAATGTGAGTTCATAGCAGCCGCTGGAAGGCACGCCCTCTCATCACTGCATTTTAATGCTAAATATACATTATGTTTTTTTAACCGTGCTTTCTTCGCTTACAAAGGCTTCAAATTCGGTTTTTTGGTGTCATAGCGGCACAGGGTCGCACATGCCCGGAAGCAGTTCGAGATTACAGAATCCTATGCTAACAAACAACTGATGGCATTCCTAGAAGAAAATGACATTCTGCACGCCTGTCAAGCAGGTTTCAGGACCCAACATTCCACCGAATCTGCACTTCCGTCATCCACCGAAACCATCCGTATTGCATTGGATCAGGGCAAACTGGCTGTCCTGATCCTATTAGATCTCTCAGCAGCATTCGACACGGTATCCCATGCTATCCTTTTACATCGCTTTGCTAATGCAGGCAAAGCAGGAACCGTGTTTGAATGGTTTAAAAACTATCTGGCACATAGGCGCCAGATTGTTATGTTGGGTGATTCTTGTTCAGAAGAAAAAACGATGAAAACAGGGGTTCCGCAGGGCTCCAGTCTGATCCCCATTCTATTCAACTTATATATGGCCCCCCTATTAAAATTAATCTCTTCCTATAACATCAGTACTATCGCCTATGCTGATGACACCCAGCTTGTTCTGACCCTTGATAAAAATCAATCCAATGCAGAACTGACACTGAAAGAATGCCTGTCAGCAACCTTCAAGTGGATGTCACACAACCATTTAAAATGTAACTCGGCAAAAACAGAGATTATTCCTTTTGGTCCTAATAACTGTTTCTCTCCACAAGATTGGTGGCCTGAAAAGGCAGAAGCCCCCCAAAGACTATCAATGCTGCTCGAAATCTGGGCATTAAGTTTGACAATACCCTGTCATTTAATCAACAAGCCAAAGAAGTAGCAGGGGTATGCTTTGGTATCATCAGGAGCCTCAGAAATGTTTTTGATCTTCTCCCTCTGAGTGCCAGACGTATGGTCGCTCTAGCTCTGATAACATCCAGGCTGGACTACTGTAACAGTCTGTATGCAGGGCTAAATAAATCAGCCCTGCACAGACTTCAAATGGTCCAGCATGCAGCCACTAGGCTGGTCCTCAGATTGCCCAGAAAATCTTCAGCCTCTACAGCTTTGGATGCCTTACATTGGCTCCCGGTACATAAGCGCATCCTGTTCAAGGTTCTTACAATCACATACAGAGCCTTCCACCATCATGGCCCACTGTATTTGCGCAAGTACTTCAGACAATACCATCCGTCACGAACACTCAGGTCCTCCACAGCTAACTTGCTCTATGTCCCCAGGTTCAACTGTTATTGGCGCAAAGTTATTGGCGCGAAGGCATGGAATTAGTTACCTCCATCCCTGCGTCAATCTGCAACTGAGCAAAAATTCAGAAAATTATTAAAAACATGGATTTATTCCCTGCCAAACTCCGAATGCATGGCGCTTCTATGATCCTCCACGTAGACAGGTAGTCTTACCACAACATTTTACTGCCTACTGACAATCAGGAATCTAGGCGCCAAGATACTCCCTGGAGTGGTAGCGTGCTATATAAGTGCCATTTCACATCACATCAAACATCACATCACATCACGTCACAATACGGGAGGGTCATGCGAGTAGCTGCAAAATCCTCTTTGTCTAGCTTCGAGCACGAACCATCCGCAGTACAGGAAGAGATGGTGAGGGACACCTGTCAGGTACACAGTTACGTCGGTCTTGGCCTTCTGCCCATCATGGGCAGAGGCAAGAGGCCTTTAGATCAGTGCCGATAGGGCATATGCCCTCTGTATGAATTGTGACAGTGATTGGTTTTACCATGAGTGGCATATGAGATTTACTGGCAAAACCATAGAAAAGTGCAGAGTGTGTGCCAGGACCTGAAAAGCAAAGGCAACTCGTGGGATTACAGCTGGTGTTGCCACTCACATAAGTAGGCCAGTACATTTATTGCAGACTTACTACTGCTGGGTGTTTTTTTGGCATGTGATTTCTATCCGTTTACCAAATGCTAAGAGCACTAATCAGCTGTGTTTGTGTTTATTTATTTATGGAACGGATTCCGAGTGATAACGGAGAGGAACCACATCACGAGGACGGCAAGATGTTTGCAAAAATTGGACCGAGGATCAGTAACAGGCATGGTCTAGGGTCGAAGGATCTTACAGGTCAGGAGTTCAGCTCCTTCTATGCTGTCATTCTGGCCTGAGGTAGCAAAGTTGTTACATACTGCATTTAAAAGAATTTAGTGGAAAATGTTAAACACAGTTTTTTCTACTGCTAGGCTGTCAGGTTGTCCTGCAGTGGCAAAAGTGCACATATTGCTTCTAAACACGATTTAAGGGCAATTGTTCAAGCACTGTTTTTAACTAAATTTGTCATTGGCAAAGGGTATTTAACAGTCGTCTGGGAAACAGGGTGAATGTCTTGCCTTCATGACCAAACTGGGGAGGCGGCGGACATCTGCAGCATCCTGGCGGCCAGTTGAACGGGTATCTGCCAGAGGGGATTATTCTACTGCACGTGTGCATGCAGGGGCGATTACCAGTTCTCCACAGTCAGGGGGATAGGTCTGGCCAGCATGCCTAAACATAGGCGGCAGCATACAGAGGCAGCACATTGGCAGCTTATAGAACGGGAAATAGTTGAAGCTGAATGGTTAAGGCGATGGACGACAAATCCATTGGAGTCTCCCCGCGCAGGTTCGTTCCCGTTGAATATGGGTTCAGTTAGGTCAGTAGTCTGAAAGTGTGTGGGGGCCAGGGAGTCACTTTTCCAGCAGGCTGGGTGGCCACCCCCATAGGTTAGGCAGTAGTTTACTTCACTCACGCACGCAGGTGCCATCCAGACGTCTGCTACGAATCAAGGAATAGGTCTGGCCAGCGAGCCCAAACTCTGCATGCTTACAAAGCAGAATGTTATAGATTCAGCCATTTAAACTGGGCGAGCTGGGGTTTTCCTGTGTGAATCATTCCAACAGAAGGATGGGCTCCCAGCAGTTAATGAATGCAGGGGCAGGGATGGGGGGAAAATGCCCCAAATCATGTAATAGGTGATCAGACACGACCCCCATATCTCAGTAGAAGGAGGAGCAAGTCTGTCTGGGCTCCTGAATCAGTCAGGAGCACTACTCAGGAGTAAAAAACTGGGGGCAGTAGGGCCGTGGTGCCTTCACAAGAAGTATTTTATGCTACAGCATGGGGGACAGCTTCTCATGATGGGGTGAAGAAATAATTTTTGAAAGAAAGTTTGCTGGCATGGTTTAGAAGCGGCAAGGGTGTAGGTATGACCTTTTTAATAGGCAGTGGGGGGAGGCCAGATAGTCGGGCAACTATACTGGCCTGTGGCGGTAAGGTCATGATTGTTGAGCATAGTTTCAGTTCGTAGCGGGCATCACCAGTTATCAAATTGGATATGCCCCCGAGGAGGAGACAGAGGGTCTCCCATTTAGTAGGCTGCCGCACATGCATGCTCACAAGGGCGCAAGGGTGCAGAATTGCAGCGCCCCTTTATGCATTTAGGCTCAGCGCGTAGGGGGAAACCTGGTGGAGATATCTCTCCGGTAAGCTGGACCACCTACGCAACATTTACAACTCCAGGGGCAGTGACAGCCGGTCGGTAGGCTTTCTGGGCGGGGGCCAGGGGAGTCATTCTTTCCACTAGGCCTGTGGCCACCCTCGCACACATATGTGCATCAGGGCGCAAATATGCAGAATTACAGCCCAGGTATGGAGTCAAGGCTCATGGTGTTGGGGGACCCGGGGGAAAATATCCGTCTTACAATCTGTACCCCTAAGCAGGCCTACTACAGTGGAGTCTTTTTGTCGTTTTACCGGGATCTGGGGCTGCCAGTCATCGACCTTGCCATAGGCTCTAGCGGGGACATGCAGAAAGTAATGTATATACATGTGTAGATTAGAATAGGAATGATGATGTATTAGAAACATGTTAAGTTTAGCCAAGTAACCTCGTGTATCGATCAAGGTACCCGGACTTGCTGCGTCATTGTACATAATGTAAATAATATAAATGTTTTAATTATGTAATAAATACGGCCAGGAGTTTACTCCCCCTAATTCAAAAGAGTGTATTCTGAAATGCTTGCCTAGGAGGAGGAGGGAGGTAGTCCTAATCCCAGGGTGGTCTTGGGTTTTAAAGAAAAGGGGACTTAGGCAGTACCAGGCCATATGAGGCTTGGGCTGTTAGTGCTGTCTGAGCTGCTCTGGATCTCAGCCCAGATAGATAGAGACTGCAAAGTTGTAGTCGCCCGAAAAAGACTCCTCATCACTGTTGTGCTGCGGTCTCATGTACCATAGACATAGGCCAAACTAAACAGTGGAGGAATCCATCAAAAAGTTAACACATTGGGAGCCATAATGAAAACGGGTGTGGTCATGACGAGCTCAGCTCATCATGAGCACACAAGAGGTATACCTCATGACGAGCTGAGATCGTCATGAGCATAGAAGGGGCTAAGGTATCGTTTCAGGCTTCTCATACAGCTGATACCACCACTTTTTGAAAATGGAGAGAGGAGCGCATGGCTGATTTTACCGCTGCCACCTTGGATTCCCTTAAAATGCAAGTTCAATGTGTCAATGGTTCCTGTCAAAAGTTGACAGTTTCTGGTAATGATTTTTGATAGCACAGTAGCATAGTAGAATGATGAGTTGGGGCCTCAGGGGGGTACAAAAAAAGTCTTCTGACTATATTTCCAGCTCTAAATGAAATGACAGCTACTGGAAACACACTTGCTCAGAGCTGCTCCTCATTCTGCTGCTGTCCAAGGTTATACCTTGAATTGCCTTATCACGATATTTATGCCACATTTCATGGAAGCATAGAAGCGACAAACGACATCCCTACATTCAGGACTTAGCACACATCTATACTGAACATGTCATGCTTGAATTAACCTATAGCAAAAATGATCAACAACATGAGGTTGAACAAGGGCTATGGAAAAACTCAGCCACGCTGGCACGGGTTATTGTGGGATATTATTTCACAGTGGAAGGGAGCACAGTGATGCACTTCATAGCAAAAATACACAGACAGAAAATATATACAGACTGCTTTCATGAATGTCTAATTCATTAATAATCTCTCTGTTACAATTACAAGTACTGGCAGGGTGGCAACTCAGCTAACATAATTAACATAACTTTGTGGTAACACCCCACTAGTAGCATGCAATTATGAGATACCCGCCTCAGAATGAGGAATAACAGTGCATACAGGGAATTACCATCCAGAAACTAGCATGGTTTTCCCTATTCAAAGAGTTTTCATGCACACATTTACCACCGGCTCTGAGCACTGAGTTGTTGACTCTCTTGTAATGACAAAGCAATGGTTTCCTGATTTAGAGGATGTGGCTTTCTAGGATGTAGCGCACTGCAGCTGACATGAGAAACAACTAAACAACCTTTTAGCACTGCCTGGATAGCTCTTTTATCTGCTTACCAATATTAAAATGAATAAAAGAAAAAGCAAGGAAATGAAAGTGGAATTATAAAAAGATAAAATTAAAAAACAAAAGGGCTGGCCAACCAGACCTGACACTGAAGTACTCTCATTTTCAGGTGGATGTGCACATGAATTCAGAGCTGTCATTCACAAGGCAAGAGAGGTAAAGACTGTTGGAGATTGAACCATTACCCCTTGCATTTCGTTGTGATTGATGGAAGCAGCGTGTAAATTACATTCCTAGACTGACCAATGGCAGAACAGAACTGACCCAAACTCCCTCTATGTATTTTTATGTACATATATATATATATATATATCACTGAAAAACCCATAGGATTTAGAGGTTTTATAGTTAGCTGGATATTTAACTCATACAAAACCATTGAAATTCTTCTGTTATAGTTAGTTCTGCTAACTATAATTCCCTAGGGTCCAACTAGCCCACTAGGTACCTCCAGTAAGTGCCACGGAGCTGCATTGCAGAGGTGTAAAAAGGGGCGTGGCCTCTGAGCACCTCTCTGCAACGCAGCTCCCTGGCGCATACCGGTGGTACCTGGTTGGCTGGTTGGCCAGTTGGCCCCCAGGAACGCTCAACATTGAAGAGGAATTAATTCCTCAACTTAAAATGCACCACGGATGCATCTGGTAGGCACGGTTTTGGCGCCATCTTAGACAGGGATTGGTGCGCTCAGAGATGGCCCAACGCCTGGCTTAAGAAAAAGGTTACAGCAAAGATCACTGTCCTAGAACTTTTTCCCATTGTGGTGGCTTTCCACTTATGGCCTGCAATACTGTCAGCCAAAAGGGTCCTGCTTTGGTCAGACAACCTGGCAGTGGTGCAGGCCTTAAACTCTCATTCTGCCAGTTGCCCCTTGGTGTTATGCCTACTGCGAGAGCTGGTGCGAGCTTGCCTGTACAACAATGTCGAATGCAGGGTGCGCCACATTCAAGTTACCAAGAACATTGCGGCAGACCCTCTCTCTCGTTTTCAGTGGCAACGGTTTTGAGACGCTTGGACGAGAGCGAGAGAGGAAGCCACCCCCTTCCCGGCACATCTCTGGTACCTGTTGAAGTGGTAAATCGAATGAGGGCCCTGGGGGAGCTGTCGCTGGCACCTAACACCAACAGGAGATACAAAGCATGCGTTGAAAGATTTTGTGCCACAGTGGGGGCGTGGGAGTACTCTGGCAGCCGTTGAAATGAGAGTACAGGCTTTCATCCTGTGGGCTAAAGACAACAAGAAGAACCACTCGTGGGTAACAGGCCACCTAGCAGCCATCAGCCACCATGCCAAGATAAAGGGACAGGCTGACCCTACTAAGACATTTGTAATCAGGGCAGCTTTCAAAGGGTGGGTTCGATGCGAACACAAGGCACCTGACAGCAGATCGCCCATTGACTTCCTGACACTGCAAAGCATGATCTATTGTCTGGCCCAGGCTACCACCTCAGAGTTCGAGGCATCACTGTTCGCATCCATGTTCAGCTTGGCTTTCTTTGGTGCTTTTAGGATCTCCGAGATTGTGGCAAAATCTAAGAATGACACGACTAGTGGAGCAATGCAGTTGCATAATGTGTCAGTGATTGGTGATGCACTTAAGATCACGCTGCGACAATCTAAAACTGAACAGCGGGGAAGAGGGAAAGTGTTTTGGTTGCAAAGCCTAGGACTGCCCAAGTTCTGCCCAGTCAGTTTACCGGTGTCATATTTAGCTATACGCCCGGAAAAAGATGGATATCTCCTCTTACACGCAGATGGCACCCCTCTTTCTAAATATCAAGTGGAGCATGTTATGTAAGCATGCCTGGTTTCATCTGGTGTCTCGACACCGGGTAGACGCTTATGCACGCATTCCGTCCGCATAGGCGAAGCCACCACAGCATTTTCCGAGGGTGTGCAGATAGAAGGTATAAGGCAAGTGGGGAGATGGCATTTTAATTGTTACAAGAGATACATTAGACCAGTAAGCAATATTTAGGTTTCAGTTATTCATCAGATTGTTAGGGGTGTGTTATTGGAACTAATATGCAGAATTGTGAAGCTAACCTGGTCAACAGCCAGATAGTCACGGAGCGGCTAGGTAATGGCCCTGTCCCGCAACAGTTTATCATGTTATGTATCGTTTTGCAGTGTTGTTTTTTTATGTGTGTTTAATAAAAGTAGTTTCATACACCACTTCTCTTTATTTACCAGGAACAACGGTCTGGGTGTTGAGCCATGAGGGTGTCTCCAAGTTGGCTCTGTGGGCCGAAAGCAAGAAGTGGAAACACGGGTTTGGCAAAACTCAGTTTATATGGCGTGGAGTCAATGGCCTGCGTTGGAATGGGGTCCTGGGAATTTTGGAACAGGAATTACAGGGGAGCCCCCATCCCTCAGACATGCTAGTACTGCACCTGGGAGGGAAGGACCTGCCTATTCTGGGCAAAAGATTTCTGCTGAGGGACATGAAGGTGAACATTACGAAGATAGGTAACTTACTAGGGTCCTGCGAGCTGTGGTGGTCGGAGATCAAGGCACACCTGGTTTGGCTCGGGGCACGCTCTGGGCAAGCGTTTTGGAGATAGCGTGCAGGAGAGTTCACTGTGCTATGCGTAGATTCACTGAGCTGATGGGTTTTGGCTTTATTAGGCATGGGGAACTCCACGCCAAATCCACTGGATGCTTTGACGAGGAAGGAGTTTACCTCTCCAGAGTAGGCATGGACTTATTCCTGTTGGACCTTCAGGAAACCTTGGTATCAGCAGGCTGTGTGTACGTAAGTGAGCTCAGGTGGGGGGCCCTGGCTGCGACGGTTGCCACAACCAGGGCTGTGGCGGAGTTACAGGACGATCCAGAGGCGAAAGGTACTCAGGAGTACCCTATTCAGAAGCACAAAGTGTGCTGAGGCCCAATATCCCCGGGAGATCTGTGCGGTGGACCCTGGGGTGCGACGGTGCCCCGTTATCCTACGGGCGGTTGGAAACCTGGACAACCGGGGGTCGCTTGAACGCTCCTCCCTCCGTGGGGGGGAGTGTAAGTAAGAGGGTGTACCAATATTTCACCGGATAGGGGAGGGGCTATCCTCTCACCGCAACCGCTAAGCACCGCCTGGCCAAGGCCGCGATGCTACTTGGCCTATCAGGTGGCAAACTGCGAGGGGCGGCTTGCCTTTGGATCGTCTGTAAGATAACCCACCATGTTTTGGCATAAGATATGCTTATAAACCTGCAGCTACCTTTTCCCATCTACAAGTTGTCTTGTCTATTTATTTATTTGATATACAATGTGTTATGGGGGGCTGGTGTGCGGGCCGATATTGGCACGATGCACTGGGTAAAGTGTATTATGAAGCAGACTCTGTTTACAAACTGATGAAGCACTTTGCGACAAGTAGCACGCTACTCCAGAACTCAGTCAATCCAGTATTTACTGGTTATATGAGTATTGTCTCCATATGTGATATACTCTTAATACTTTACTTTATTTTAAACCGTCCAGCATTTTCGTGTAGAAAATGTACAACGCCCTTTCTCCATCAATTACAACGGAGTTCACAAAGGTTTTTTAGCCTTTTTCTACGCACTGCCAACATCGGCACAACTGAGACTTGGCTAATAAATGCAACAGTGATCCTGACTGAGCTCATGACTTTGAATCTTGGCAGTGAAAGCTCAAGCCAGGATTGAAACCCAAGTCGCATGCTGTGGCCTCTTAGCTCAGTTGGTTATGCTGCGATGTTAATAACACCAAGATTGCAGGTTCAATCCTCACAGGTCTATTATTCTCAGAATCAGCTTTTTAACCACTAAACTGCATTATCAACACAGCCAAGGGGTGTGAGACAACACAATTCATAGCTTCTATTTAGGTATATACTTGCTCTGTATAGCAGCAGGGATAACGTATAATGTGAAAAAGGATCATTAATTTCATGGCTCCGACATGGGCGTCCGCAGACATTTTTCCACGGGGGGGGCAAAATGTTAACGTCAACACCATCCTCCGACATGATGTGTGCCAGGTGGGGCACAAGAAACACTGGGGCATATAACTGGGATAGACTCAATTAAATGCCAGGAATCAAGGACATGTGACTGACCCTGCCACGGCCAACAAACACCACCTCTTGGAAAAACGCTAAACTTTCTGACAAGGTGCTTTATCTCTGTCTGCTAGGTGTGCAGACTTCCGGGTCCTCGATCCAACACCAATCAAGGCTGTCTTCTTCATGATTCGATTTTTATCAGAATACTTTAAAACAGCCTATGATTAAGCACCAGATTAAATATAGTGTATGCACAGTGTATGTTAGGGATTATTTGTAGCACACATATTTACCAATATTTGCTTCTTGGTGCTAGAATGCATGATAACTTTTATCCAAAGTTAAAGCACAACGTCAAAGTTAGTAATAAATAATGCAGCAATCACCCACACCAGTGATGCGCCAATGGGTGCTCCCTTTACTAGAATTCCCCGGGCATTGCTAAATTTTACACACATTCAATTAATTTATACAAAATAAAAAGTATAGGTCCAAATGTTAGCTATATTTTTTAAAAGAAACTTAGAGTCCCTCTACTTGTAGTCAATGTCAAACTGACAACGTGCGCACGTTTAGGGATACAATAATGGTCAGCTCCCTTATGCGGAAGCCCGGCACCATATATGTGTGGCACATGCGGCGCCCGCAGTGGCGGCACATCACAGCTCCAGGGATGCTGAGTCTTACACAGTGGTCAAAGTGGGGGGAAAAAAGTAGGGGAACAGTGGGCAGAGAATCAGAGGGCAGGAATAACCCAAGGATTGGATCTGTGGGTGGAGCCAGAGGTGTGGCCAGAATGCGCAGACATCCCAATTTTTTGTATTTGTTTGGCATTTCACTGCCCAGTTTAATCAACCAATGAATACACATGATTATTTAAGGTTATAATGAGTTATTGACATTAAAATATATTCACAAAGTGGGATATGCTTCTAATCACAGAATGTACCAAATACGATAAAATGTGGAATCACAAGCCATTTGTCTCCGAGCCATGGAGTTTCTGTCATCAGCACTACTCCCTTTTTCCACAACAGCAGTTCAAACATGAATGGCAAAATATCCTAGTTTGCAAATGTTTTCTCTAAAATGATGGCTCTGCCACATTTGCCTCATAATGCAAGATCTGCTGCATGATCTGACCATTTAAACTAATAAATTGTTTGTAGCTCAAACATATCAAAAGTTAATATAAAATGTGACTTGTGTTGCTGTGGAGTGGATGACCTATTGTAAAGGTTGACTGGTCCCCTTTCTCGCTGCTGCGTTTGTATGTTACACTGGTACTAATAAGGCAAAATCTTTCCAAAGACTGTTAGCTTGTGTACACACGTCAAAATAATGAAATATCTGAAAATACACTGCATTACGCTGCAGCCTTTTTTTTAATGCATAATTTAGTCACACTACGGCATAATGTTGTCATCCTTTGTTGCATAATTAATTCCAGTGGCCCCACAGCAGGCAGCACATGCTAAAAGTGCTTGTGAATGAAGCAGGGAAACTGTGAAGTTTGCGAACTTAGTTTGGTGTGCGTGCAAATCCTGCATTGCCAATCCCTGGTGAGTTGCAGCTACTACTGCTGAAAGAAGGCCAATGGAGGTACCTATGGGTGAGGCAGACTGGCCTCAAGGGCAGGGCCAGCCATTGCACTAGTGGTGTCCTGTGCATTAATGTTTGTTAGTGCCCCCCAATGACCACCTCTGCCCTGGATTGCCTCACTACCACCCTTTAACTGTTCCCCCCAAGTTTCCAGAACCACTCTCTCTCAAATGCATTTAATTTGATTTACAGCGCCACTCAAGTCAAGTCAAGTCAGAGAATTTATATAGTGCACTACATACCCAGAGGGTTTCAAGGCGCTTAGGAAGGGGAGGAGGATTACTTGTCAAATATCCACGTTTTAAGTTGCTTTCTGAATGCTAGGTGGTTCTGGGTAAGGCGAAGGTAAGCGGGGAGTGAGTTCCATGTTTTAGCAGCCAGGTATGAGAAGGATCTGCCTCCCATGGTGGTCTTGTTGATGCGAGGTACAGTGGCGAGGGCTTGGCTGGAAGAACGTAGTTGGCGGGAGGGGGTGTAGAAGGACAGTCGTGAGTTGAGGCATTCTGGTCCGATGTCGTAAAGTGATTTGTGAGCGTGGGTAAGCAGTCGGAAAGTGATCCTCTTATTGACGGGTAGCCAGTGGAGTTCTTTAAGGTGACCAGAGATGTGTTCGTTGCGTGGGATGTCTAATATGATCCTGGCTGAGGCGTTTTGGATTCGTTGGAGTTTCTTCTGGAGTTTAGCGGTAGTGCCTGCGTAGAGGGTGTTTCCGTAGTCCAGTCGGCTCGTGACCAGAGCGTGGGTGACTGTTTTCCTTGTTTCGGAGGTGATCCAGCAAAATGTTTTTCTGAGCATGCGAAGAATGTTGAAGCAGGAAGAGGATACGGCGCTGACTTGTCTGTTCATTGAGAGTGAAGAATCCAGGATGACGCCTAGGTTCCGTGCGTGGTCTATCGGGATGGGTGCTTTTCCGAGGGCTTCCGGCCACCAGGAGTCATCCCATGCAGAGGGGGATGTACCTAAGATGAGGACTTCTGTTTTGTCTGAGTTCAGTTTCAGACGGCTTTGTTTCATCCATTCGGCAACTTCTTTCATTCCTTCGTGTAGGTTAGTTTTGGCGGTGCTGGGGTCATTGGTGAGAGAAAGGATTAGTTGAGTGTCATCCGCGTAGGAGATGATGTTGAGGTTGTGTTGGCGGGCGATGGCCGCGAGGGGGCTCATGTATACGTTGAAGAGGGTGGGGCTGAGTGAGGATCCTTGTGGTACGCCACAGATGACTTCGGTGGCCTCGGACTTGAATGGTGGGAGGCGGACTCTCTGGGTTCTTCCGGTGAGGAACGAGGTGATCCAATCAAGTGCTTTTCCCTGGATACCGATGTTATTGAGGCGTTGTAAAAGGGTGCTGTGGCAGACTGTGTCGAATGCTGCAGAGAGGTCGAGGAGGATGAGGGCGACTGTGTCTCCATTGTCCAGTAGAGTTCGAATGTCGTCTGTTGCTGCGATGAGGGCGGTCTCAGTGCTGTGTTTTGCTCGGAAGCCAGATTGTGAGGGGTCGAGGGATTTGTTGGCTTCGAGGAAGGCGGCGAGCTGGTTGTTGACAGCTTTCTCGATGACTTTGGCCGGGAATGGAAGAAGCGAGATGGGGCGGTAATTTTTGAGTTCGGTGGGGTCCGCTGTGGGTTTTTTCAGAAGGGCGGTGAGTTCAGCGTGTTTCCAGCTTTCCGGGAAGGTGGCGGAGTTGAAGGAGCAGTTGATGACGTCTCGGAGGTGCGGTGCTATGACGGAGTCTGCTTTGTTGAAGATGTGGTGAGGACATGGGTCTGTGGGGGATCCTGAGTGGATGGAGTTCATCAGGCGGACGGTGTCCTCAGTGGAGATTGGGTTCCAGTCGTTAAGGGTGTTCACGGGGGGAGAGTGTTCAGCAAATGGTAGGGTGGGTTGGTTTCCGGGTTGGTTGTCAAAGCTGTTGTGGATGTCTGCAATCTTGTTGTGGAAAAATGAGGCTAGGGAGTCGCAGAGGGCTTGAGAGGGGGTGATGTCGTTGGAGTTGGCCGAGGGATTGGAAAATTCCTTGACGATGTTGAAAAGTTCCTTGCTGTTGTGGGCGTTGTTGTCGAGTCGATCCTTGAATGCTGTTTTCTTGGCTTTTCGGATTAGTTGGTGGTGAGTGCGGGTGGCGTTTTTGAAGGCGTCCTTGGTGCTAGTGGTTGGGTCTTTTTTCCAGGCCTTTTCAAGGGAGCGGCAGAGTTTCTTGGACTTCTTAAGATCATCGTTGAACCATGAAGCCTTCTTGCTGCCAGGTTTGCTTTGACGTTTTTTCAGTGGTGCTAAGGTGTCGGCGGTGTTGGATAACCATAGGGTGAGGTTGGCGGCTTCGTTAGCGTTAGAAGAGAGGGCTGGGGTGTTTCGAAGGAGCGATGCGGAGATCTGGTCCGTGGTGATTTTGTTCCAGTTTCTTTGCAGGGTAGGATGGAGGTGGATGGTGGGTTTTGGTTTGTTGTAGGTGAAGTGAACGCAGCTGTGGTCAGTCCAGAGGAGATCCGTAGTGTGGCTGAAGGAGACATGATTGCTGGATGTGAAGATGGGGTCGAGTGTGTGACCTGCGATGTGGGTGGGGGAAGTGACTAGTTGTTTAAGTCCGAGGTTGGCGAGGTTGTCTAAGAGGGTGGCGGTGTTGCGGTCGTTGATCTTTTCAAGGTGAAAGTTGAGGTCTCCCAGAAGGATGCAGTCTTTGGAGGGGAGCGCGTGTGGGGTGATGAAGTCCGTGATGTCTTCACTGAATTTTGCGCGGGGTCCTGGTGGTCTGTAGAGGAGGGTGCCTCTGAGTGTTGTTTTGGGGTCGATGTGGATCTGGAAGTGAAGGTGTTCGGAGTTAGCGAGGTTGGCGTCAGAGCTGGTTGAGATGCGGATTGATTTCTTATGGACGATGGCGATGCCTCCTCCTGTGTGGCTGGTGCGGTCTTTGCGAGTGATCTTATAGTCTTCAAGGATGGCAATGGTGATGTCTGGTGCGGAGGAAGCGTTCATCCATGTTTCTGTTAGGAAGGCGATGTCTGGAGAAATGGTGTCTAGTAGATTCCATAGGTCAATGGCGTGCCTGTGGACTGATCGGGTGTTGAGAAGGATGCATTGTAGGTGGTTGGGGTCGGGAGTCAGTGGTGTGGTCGTAGTGGAGATGTTGTCGGTGCCGCTGAATTTGCAGGAGAAGCAGGAGAAAGGTCCATGGGTTTGTCCAGGGGTGGCTTGGACGCAGTTGGGGGCGCGACCGGGGTTAAGGGCTAGGAGGGTGGCGGCATCGTAGGTAATGCGGGAGGGCTGGGCAGCGCGAGGGGCAGGGGGTCTGGCGCTGGGCGCAGTCCAGGCGCGGACGGGCGTAGACGGGCTTACCTTTGGCGCACCTTCGGCGCGGATTGGGCGCGGTCGCTACGCGTGAACGCTGCGCGCAGGAACTCCTGTCATATATGGATGGTGGAGGGGGAGGGGCGAGGGCGTCTCAGCTGGGAGGCGGGGCGGGCTAGGTATCAGGACAACAACAACAAAATGGAGGGCGCTTGGGGGAATAGGCAAAAAGATCAACAAAGTCGCGCTGGCAATGTAAAATTACTAAATATGCAAAGCGGCATACAGAGCGCACAGCAGGCAATTCAATCAGCACAGTTAGCAGCACAAAGCGTTCAGAAACGATACCGGAGCCAAAGGGAGCGACCACTCGGCTGGGAAGCGTAGAGTGAGTCACGGCGCTTCCAGGTAACGGAGCGCTCTTCAAGTCTGTGGGAGGGCGTCTCAGCTGGGAGGCGGGGCGGGCTAGGTATCAGGACAACAACAACAAAATGGAGGGCGCTTGGGGGAATAGGCAAAAAGATCAGCAAAGTCGCGCTGGCAATGTAAAATTACTAAATATGCAAAGCGGCATACAGAGCGCACAGCAGGCAATTCAATCAGCACAGTTAGCAGCACAAAGCGTTCAGAAACTCATACCATTGTAGGGTGTCAGAGCACTTTACATCACACACATTACACAGAGACAATCAATATGTGTGTAAATCATTGTATAGAAAATGTTACATAAGACTAAGGACTACAAAGTGCAGGAGTCACATGACAACCATACTAGTAGCCCGTATAGTTTTATAGTTATTGGTCTGGAGAAACACAATACCCGGAATTTAAAACGTAATACCATGGTTGGGGGTTCTCCTTAATAATCAGAATTGATTTCTGTCCAAAAGAACACATTTTGGGACATTAGGATAATCAAAGACTGGGGGAGGGGAACATAACGCTATCATTTATACCTTGCAGTTTGTATGCAGTTCTTAGATGGCAATTCATAGCTCACTGTTCTAAGTTAGGATTTTAACTTATAAACTGCAAGTAACAAAAGGATCTCTCTGACAAAAGCAATAGCCCACTGACCTATTTACATTATGTGCACTTTGTGATCTGCATGGCGCATGTTCTTTGCAGCAGGCACATTAACCCTCTGAGCTACCTTTGGATGAGTCAAAACTTCCACTAGACAAAATTCTGATCTCTCTCTAGGAAGAACATTAATCACCAGAGTCATCATGACATTTGGGTGTTGCCGAAAATTGCTGGAGGCCAGGAAGGAGGCAGCAAGCGTTTTTAAAACCATAATATACTTGCAAACATGATGCCTCCACCTAAAGTCAGCACCCAGTGCGGTCACACTGGTTGCACCGCCCTAGAGCTGGCCCTTCTCAAGGGTCCTGTGACCTCAGTGACTGTTTTTCTAGGGTGTGCTGCTTCATAGGCCTGCCTGTAAGACTGGAGGTGAACTTCAGTATGGATAGTGGTGGACAAGCTTTAAAGGTTAACTTAGACTTGTCATGCTAGGGTCCACCTGCTGGTGCAAAGACACCACGACTTCTAAGATGTTGCGAAGCCTTCTAAGGTCTAGCATGTGATTGTGCTCTTGCAGGAGGGTGGTCTGGTGGGCTGGTTATTAAGGCTGAACCTGGTTCCCAGTTCCAAATTCAGCAGCTCTGACCATAGTGCCACATCCTCTCCCCCACTGAACACCGTACTTCCCCACTCAGAAAAACTCCCACTGTCTTCAACTACAACCCAATTGTTGGCCGCTATAAACACCTGGATGCGGCTCAATTTAAATGACGCACTAGACAAGAGCAATATGCGGCCTACAAAAAAAAAAGTAACAATATCCTAGAAAAAGCAAACACATAGGGATTTCAAATTTTAGCAAACAATGGGAAATGTAAGCAGGAACAACATGGTTACCTTAATGCTTTTACACTCACTATTCAGAAATCAGTGAGTGCTTTTGCCTGAAAAGTTAAGGACACGACTACAGGGCCCTGAATGGACCCATTTCAATGGCCAATGCTTATATCCTTACAAAACGTAAGCAGTATGGTAAAAAGACCACATCCCTGGACGAGGAGCCACAGCACACATTTTGTTTTCCAATCCACACATTGTAGTACCTCCAGGATTGGTGCACTAGTTCCAAGTCCAGGGAAAACAAAGACAAAAAAGCCAAAATAGCGCTTCACTGGCAAACTCTGTAAAAGTGGCGCTACTGTGTCTCAGTGTGAATAAAATCAGTTAGGCCAGTTTGCTACCACTCTGTCTTACTTTATTTAGTTATTAATCTATTTTTCATATTTTTAGACTTTTATTCCCATTGCTGTACTTTTGGAATTAAAATGTCAGAAAAATACGGCATTTCCAGCAAAAACATCTTTCTTTTTTGGATCCATTTCACAGGGGGGGCAAGCGACCATCCTTGCCCCCCCTGCGGACGCCCTTGGGCTCCGACCTCGGAGATTAGGCGGGGGCTACCGTCTGACACTGAGAACTCCTGTGTCGGTTCTTTGGCGCAGAGTTTTTGTAGGGCAGAGAAAAAAAGTGGGGGGAGGCCGGTGCTTTAGTCCCAGAGTTGGCCAGCTCCTCCTCTGTTGTTTATGCCGCAACCTCGCCGAGTTTATTTCGGTTGAGAAGAACAGCATGTAAGTGGGCGGCCCTAAACAGAATAGCTCAGTAGGTTAAGTGCGTGCCACTGAGATCTCGGCTATCCCCTGCATATCACAAATTAAACCCCACATCGCCGGGTCGCCCTTTCATCCTTAGGATATCTAAACAATTATTAGATTTGGTTACATTCATATAACACGGTTGCATTTTAAGTTCTGGTCTGTATAATTCATCGATGACCGGTTCTCTGGACTGAAAACATGATTGTGTGTGTAGATGCTTCTATTGCATGAATCTTGTGGCAAAATGTTTGAGTCTGCGTAGGTGAATGCTGCCTTCAACAGAAAGAGGCAGACTTTGACGTTATAATTAGTCTTGGACTGGTAGCTTTTTCTGTAAACTACTGGGCAAACAGGCAGCTTCTCCTGCACTCTTCTACTGTATCTCGGACTGGACTCGCCAAAGCACTTGGCAAAGGCCGAGCTACACAGCAACATTCATAAAAAATTCTTGTAGATCAAAATCAAGATTTCATATAAAAGAAACGGGAGGGATCTCGGAGAGTATTTTGCAGCAATATTAATGAGCTGCTGCTGTCTTCAGTTTTGAGTTGGGTCTGGTGGCTTAGGGGGCTAATGTATCCACTATAGGGGCCTCTGTTTGATCTCATGGTCGCAGGTTCAAATCCTGGTGAGTTCATACAGCCTCTTAACCTTCTGAGGTTGATAAAATGAGTACCATTGAGTTGGGAAACATCAAACATCTGTTATTCAGCGCCAAGATCCCCTCTGGTGAATGTGACATTTGCAAATACATGTTATATGAAATGGTGGCAAAACTCCCAAAGATGGATATTCAGGTATTTAGTTGAGGGCTCTGTTAACATTTCTGCAACAGAGTCCCAACCAGTGGCAGACTTCCTAGGATCATCAACAATGCCAATGCTGTTTGTGCACATACCCCAGGGACTCTCGTAAACACAGCTCTTATCAACTTAACAGGAAAAACCAAGCATAATTGTAATTTGTGTTGCCTCATTAACCGGTGTCAGTTTCAGGATGCTAGGGCATGTAAAGGAAAAGCAACGACAAAGTATTGATTGCGTCACTGAACTGCCTTGTGCAGCGGCATTGCAACATTGTGCAGTAGGGTAAAACATGCTAGGCCCAAGTATATTTTGCTAAATTATTCTCTCGGTGAAGGCTTGGCCTGTAGCTTGCTCTCTGCCTGCAAAGAGCTGCCATTTCTAGTTGTTCAAAGCAGGTGCTTAGCAATGCTATGCTGAGCAGCAGACACCAATGAAAAGTAGCAACATGGAAAGTAAAGTGTCAGACAGGTTGTTTACAAAATAATGACGGGAGGGTCATGCAAGTAGCTGCAAAATCCTCTTTGTCTAGCTTCGGGCACAAACCGTCCTCAGTACAGAAAGAGATGGTGAGGGACACACACCTGTCAGGTACACAGTTACGTCGGTCTTGGCCTTCTGCCCATCATGCAGAGGCAAGAGGCCTTTAGATCAGTGCCGATAGGGCATATGCCCTCTGTATGAATTGTGACAGTGATTGGTTTTACCATGAGTGGCATATGAGACTTACTGGCAAAACCCTAGAAAAGTGCAGAGTGTGTGCCAGGACCTGAAAAGCAAAGGCAACTCGTGGGATTACAGCTGGTTTTGCCACTCACATAAGTAGGCCAGTAAATTTATTGCAGACTTACTACTGCTGGGTTTTTTTTGGCATGTGATTTCTATCCGTTTACCAAATGCTAAGAGCACTAATCAGCTGTGTTTGTGTTTATTTTTTTATGGAACGGATTCCGAGTGATAACGGGGAGGAACCACATCACGAGGACGGCAAGATGTTTGCAATAATTGGACCGGAGGATCCGTAACAGGCATGGTCTAGGGCCGAAGGATCTTACAGGTCAGGAGTTCAGCTCCTGCTATGCTGTCATTCTGGCATGAGGTAGCAAAGTTGTTACATAGTGCATTTAATAGAATTTAGTGGAAAATGTTAAACACGGTTTGTTCTACTGTTAGGCTGTCAGGTTGTCCTGCAGTGGCAAAAGTGCACATATTGCTTCTAAACACGATTTAGGGGCAATTGGTCAAACACTGTTTTTAACTAAATTTGTCATTGGCAAAGGGTATTTAACAGTCGTCTGGGAATCAGGGTGAATGTCTTGCCTTCATGACCAAACCGGGGAGGCGGCGTACATCTGCAGCATCCTGGCGGCCAGTTGAACGGGTATCTGCCAGAGGGCAATATTCTACTGCATGTCTGGCCAGCATGTCTAAACATAGGCGGCAGCATACAGAGGCAACACATTGGCAGCTTATATAACGGGAAATAGTTGAAGTTGAATGGTTTAGGCGATGGACGACAATTCCATTGGAGTCTCCCCGCGCAGGTTCATTCCTGCTGAATATGGGTTCACTAGGTCAGTAGGCTGAAAGTGTATGGGGGCCAGGGAGTCACTCTTCCAGCAGGCTGGGTGGCCACCCCCATAGGTTAGGCATTAGTTTACTTCACTCATGCACGCAGGTGCCATCCAGAAGTCTGCTACGAACCAAGGAATAGGTCTGGCCAGCGAGCCCAAACTCTGCAGTGCTTACAGAGCAGAATTTTATAAATTCAGCCATTTAAACTGGGCCGTGGTGCCTTCACAAGAAGTATTTTATGCTACAGCATGGGGGAACCCTTCTCATGATGGGGTGAAGAAATCATTTTTGAAAGAAAGTTTGATGGCATGGTTTAGAAGCGGCAAGGGTGTAGGCATGTCCTTTTAAGTAGGCAGTGGGAGGAGGCCAGATAGTCAGGCAACTATACTGGCCTGTGGCAGTAAGGTCATGATTGGTGAGCATAGTTTTAGTTCGTAGCGGGCATCACCAGTTATCAAATTGGATATGTCCCCGAGGGGGAGACAGAGGGTCTCACATGTAGTAGGCTGCCGCACGGACATGCTCACAAGGGCGCAAGGGTGCAGAATTGCAGCGCCCCTTTATGCATTTAGGCTCAGTGCGTAGAGGGGACCCTGGTGGAGATATCTGTCCGGTAAGCTGGACCACCTACGCAACATTTACAACTCCAGGGGCAGTGACAGCCAGTCGGTAGGCTGTCGGGATGCGTGGGCCAGGGTAGTCACTCTTTCCAGTAGGCCTGTGGCCACCCTTGCACACATATGCGCATCAGGGTGCAAATATACAGAATTGCAGCCCCCGTTATAGAGTTAAGGTTCAGGGCATAGGGGTGGGCCCGGGGAAGATATCCGTCCAGAAAGCTCGACCCCCATGCAAAGTTTACAACTCCAGGGGCAGTGACAGACGGTCGGTAGGCTTTCTGGGTGCGGGGGCCAAGGGAGTCACTCTTTCCAGTAGGCCTGGGGCCACCCTCGCACACATATGTGCATCAGGGCGCAAATATGCAGAGTTGCAGCCCCCTTTATGGAGTTAAGGCTCAGGGTGAAGGGGGGCCCAGGGGAAAATATCTGTCTTATAAGCTGTACCCCTAAGCAGGCCTACTCCAGTGGAGTCTTTTTGTTGTTTTACCGGGATCTGGGGCTGCCAGTCATCGACCTTGCCATAGGCTCTATCGGGGACATGCAGAAAGTAATGTATATACATGTGTAGATTAGAATAGGAATGATGATGTATTAGAAACATGTTAAGTTTAGCCAAGTAACCTCGTGTATCGATCAAGGTACCCGGACTTGCTGCATCATTGTACATAATGTAAATAATATCAATGTTTTAATTATGTAATAAATACTGCCAGGACTGTACTCCCCCCTAATCCAAAAGAGTGTATTCTGAAATGCTTGCCTAGCAGGAGGAGGGAGGGTGTTCTAATCCCAGGGTGGTCTTTGGTTTTAAAGAAAAGGGGACTTAGGCAGTACCAGGCAATAGGAGGCTTGGGCTGTTAGTGCTGTCTGAGCTGCTCTGGATCTCAGCCCAGATAGATAAAGACTGCAAAGTTGTAGTTGCGAGAAACAGACTCCTCATCACTGTTGTGCTGCAGTCTCGTGCACCATAGACATAGGCCAAACTAAGCAGTGGAGGAATCCATCAAAAAGTTAACACATTGGGTGCTCGCGGAGATCCTCTTCTGTGCTGGGCCATAATGAATATGGGTGTGGTCATGACAAGCTCGTCATGAGCACACAAGAGGTATACCTCATGTCATGAGCATCGAAGGGGATAAGGTATCGTTCAGGCTTCTCATACAGCTGATACCACCACTTTTTGAGAATGGAGAGAGGAGCGCATGGCTGATTTCACGGCTGCCACCTTGGATTCCCTTAAAATGCAAGTTTAATGTGTCAATGGTTCCTGTCAAAAGTTGACAGTTTCTGGTAAGGATTTTTGATAGCACAGTAGCATAGTAGAATTATGAAGTGGGGATTCAGGGGGGTTCTGAGTATATTTCCAGCTCTAAATGAAATGACAGCTACTGGAAACACACTTGCTCAGAGCTGCTCCTCATTCTGCTGCTGTCCAAGGTTATACCTTGAATTGCCATATCACGATATTTATGCCACATTTCATGGAAGCATAGAAGCGACAGAAAACATCCCTACATTCAGGACTTAGCACACATCTATACTGAACCTGTCATGCTTGAATTAACCTATAGCAAAAATGATCAACAACATGTGGTTGAACAAGGGCTGTGAAAAAACTCAGCCACGCTGGCACGGGTTATTGTGGGAGATTATTTCACAGTGGAAGGGAGCACAGTGATGCACTTCATAGCAAAAACACAGAGACAGAAAATATATAAAGACTGCTTTCATGAATGTCTAATTCATTAATAATCTCTCTGTCACAATTACAAGTTGCTTAGTACTGGCAGGGTGGCAACTCAGCTTACATAATTAACATAACTGTGTGGTAACACCCCACTAGTAGCATGCAATTAAGAGATAACCGCCTCCGAATGAGGAATAACTGTGCATACAGGGAATTACCATCCAGAAACTTGCAGGGTTTTCCCTATTCAAAGAGTTTTTATGCACACATTTACCACCGGCTCTGAGCACTGAGTTGTTGACTCTCTTGTATGGCAAAGCAATGGTTTCCTGATTTAGAGGATGTGGCTTTCTAGGATGTAGCACACTGTAGCTGACATGACCAACTACTAAACAACCTTTTAGCACTGCCTGGATAGCTCTTTTATCTGCTTACCAATATTAACATGAATAAAAGAAAAAGCAAGGAAATGAAATTGGAATTATAAAAAGATAAAATTGAAAAACTAAAGGGCTGGCCAACCAGACCTGACACTGAAGTACTCTCATTTTCAGGTGGATGTGCACATGAATTCAGAGCTGTCATTCACAAGGCAAGAGAGTTAAAGACTGTTGGAGAGTGAACCATTACCCCTTGCATTTTGCTGTGATTGATGGAAGCAGCGTGTAAATTACATTCCTAGACTGACCAATGGCAGAACAGAACTGACCCAAACTCCCTCTATGTATTTTTATGGATATATATATATATATATATATATATATATATATATATATATATATATATATATATATATATATATATATATATATATATATATATATATATATATATATATATATATATATATATATATATATATATATATATATATCCATATATATATATATATATATATATATATATATATATATATATATATATATATATATATATATATATATATATCACTGAAAAACCCATAGGATTTAGGGGTTTTATAGTTAGCTGGACATTTAACTCATACAAAACCATTGCAATTCTTCAGTTATTGTTAGTTCTGCTAACTATAACTCCCTAGGGTCCAACTAGCCCACTAGGTACCTTCAGTAAGTGTGACAGGGGATGCGTTTGCCGAGTGCTGCAAGGAGGGGTTGTGGCCTTCTGCGAGATCCCTCAAATTCTGTTTTTTTTTAACGTAGAAATCGGGAAGGGGGCCGCGTGGCCCCCCTCCCGAGGCCATAATTTGCCCCAGGGACTCCATCCCCCGGGGCTGACCCTCTCTGTTGGGGGCAGTGGGGGGTCCCCAATTCCCCCACGGTCCCAGCCGGCTCCCCACGTCCTGTGTGAGCCAACATTGCTTTTCCACATGGGAGCAGCTGGATCAAGTTCACACTATATAAAACTTTATAAATAAATAACATGCTGCTCCACCTGTGGAAAAGCAGCTTTCCTGCTCTCCCTTCCAAATAGCAAAGCAGTTTGCAATGAGAGGGTGGGAGCTGGAAGGCTCCCGCCCTGTCATTGCAAGCTACAGTGTCCCGGGGGTAGGCACCCCGGGACACTGCAGGAGCCGGCCCTGGGAGTGGCAGTTCCCAGGGCCTCGACAAGGCTCCAGGAGGGGGCCCCGTGACCCCCTACCACATTTCACAGAGCCCTGGGGAGTGGTGGACCCCAGGGCTGGGTGGTCCTGCACGGATCCCCCAATTTGAATATTTAGTGCCCCGGGGAGGTGGGGGTCCCCGGTGCATGTGTGTGGCTTGAGCCCCCCCACACAGGGTATTTAAAAAAAAAATAAAGCCCCGGGGGTGGCGGTCCCCGGGACCATGGGGGGCCGTGAACCCTCCGCCATTCATTTTTTAAAGGCCCAGGGGTGGCAGTCTATGAGGCTGGGGGGCCTGAGAGCCCACCCACCCATTTTAAAGAAGCCCCAGGGGGTGGCAGTCCTCGGGGCAGTGTGGTGGGGATTGGTCCCCCCACACACTTTTTACGTCTCGGCTAGCTTAGGTTGCGCATGCGCAGTCTCGCTGGCGAGATCTTATGTCTCAGAGTAGCGAGGCTTAAACCCGCCCCTCTTCTCCATTGGCTGGCCTCCTTAACGGCGTCCAGCCAATGAAGAAGAGGTCTCTGTGACGATCTCTTTTCGCTGTAAGCCCCGTCCTTTTTGGATTGAGGGGCGTTTTTTTTAGTTTCTTTCTCTCCTCTCCTCCAGCCAATGGAGAAGAGGGGAGAAAGAAAAACAAGCCCCCCAATCCAAAAAGGACGGGGCTTGCAGACTCCTGCTGCCCATCTGCCCGAGTCTCCTCTGTGCGTCTTACCCCCATTGTCGGTACAAGGGCCAATGCAAAGGAACCCAGCAACACTACTTCCGTTGTGCTTACGCTGTTTCCCCAACATTACATACAAACTTGGGCTGACGATGAAAAAGTTGGAATGAAGTGCACTCCCAGCACAGCGGTGGCGGCTGGCCAGCGGCAGGCCGGCGTGCAGCACGTTGCCGGTACCAGGGCCAATGCTAAGGAACCCAGCAGAACAGCTCTACTTCCGTTGTGCTTACACTGTTTCCCCAGCACTACGTACAAACTTGGGCTGACGATGAAAAAGTTGGAGTGAAGCACACTCCCGGCACAGCGGTGGTGGCTGGCTAGCGGCAGGTCGGTGTGCAGCACATGGAGCCTGGCTAGGGTGGCCCTGTCCCCGCATTAGCAGCATCGCCACTCACCTCCAGGGTGCGCGGCCCAGCTCCGGTATACTGAGGCCCCCGAAACGCAGCAGACCAATGCAGAGCACGGGAGGTCTCCTGATTGCAGGCTGGCCGGCAGACTCCCAGGGGCCGTCGGCAGAGGCAGGGCTGACGGGGCAGGCGGGCAGTGCCAATGCCGTGTTGCAGGAGCTACAGGAGCTGAGGACGAGGCAGGAGAGGAGGAGGCCTCACCTCGATCACCACCTCCTGCCGCAGCTCAGTGGCAATGGGGCCCGTCGCAGCAGTTCTCCGTTGAGGAAACGGCCCAAGTGAAACTGGGGCTGTAAGTGCAGGTGCTGTGTGCGGCGGATAGGTCCCCCGTTGCCGTCCTTTTGGTGAGGGGAGGCTAGTAGAATGAATGCCAGCCATGGCAGACCCCCAACTTGGGCCACCCCTGTCTTGAGGCCGCTATTCTGCTGCGGGCGGGAGGAAGGACCCGGGTGGGGGTGCCCTACAGGTCTCCAGCCTCATCGAGCAGGCGGTGACCAGCTACAGGAAGGCCATCGCCAAGGTGAGTCCCCTCGTTGTGCTCTGGCTGTGATTGTTTTCCTGTCTCTGTTCCCTGCTTGTGATCGTTTACTTTTAGTGCCTCTGTTCCCAGCTTGTGAGCATTTATTTTTAGTGCCTCTGTTCCCGCCTTGTGAGCATTTTTTTAGTGCCTCTGTTCCCTGCTTGTGAGTGTTTTTTTAGTGCCTCTGTTCCCTGCTTGTGAGCGTTTATTTTTAGTGCCTCTGTTCCCGCCTTGTGAGCGTGTTTTTTAATGCCTCTGTTCCCTGTTTGTGAGCATTTTTTTAGTGCCTCTGTTCCATGCTTGTGAGCGTTTTTTTAATGCCTCTGTTCCCTGCTTGTGAGTGTTTTTTTTAGTGCCTCTGTTCCCTGCTTGTGAGCATTTTTTCTTGCCTCTGTTCCCTGGGGCGTTACTGAGCAGAGATGTGCCTGTGGCTGACCTAGACTGAGGGATATCTGTGTGTGTGTGTGGCTCTGTGTTTGTGTGTGTGTGTGTGTGTGTGTGTATGGCTCTGTGTGTGTGGTTCTGTGTGTGTGTGTGTGGCTCTGTGTGTGTGTGTAGCTCTGTGTGTGTGTGTGGCTCTGTGTGTGTGTGTGGCTCTGTGTGTGTGTGGCTCTGTGTGTGTTGGGCTCTGTGTGTGGGGGGCTCTGTGTGTGTGGGGCTCTGTGTGTGGGGCTCTGTGTGGCTGTGTGTGGCTCTGTCTGTGTGGCTCTGTCTATGTGTGGATTATATGTGGA